>NW_015627238.1:116345-205778 GCF_001515625.1 Sinocyclocheilus rhinocerous
CATTTAGCAGACGCTTTTATCCAAAGCGACTTACAAATGAGGACAATGGAAGCAATCAAAATCAACAAAAGAGCAATGATATATGCAAGTGCTATAACAAATCTCAGTTAGCTTAACGCAGTACACGTAGCAAGGTTTTTTTTAAAAAAATAATATAATAAATAAAAAGAAAACAGAATAGAAAAAGAATAGAGCAAGCTAGTGTTAGAGGTCTTTTTGCTTTAGTTAATTGTATAATAAATGAAAAGAAAACAGATAGGATACAAAAAGATTAGAAAGCAAGTTAGTTTTTTTTTTTTTAATGAATGAATGAATAGTGCGCAAGTCTAAAAGGGACAAATGTTTTTTTTTTTTTTAAGAATATAATTAGTATAGAGAGTGCTAGAGTTAGAGGGTCAAATAAAAATGGAAGATATGTGTTTTTAGCCGATTCTTGAAGATGGCTAAGGACTCAGCGGCTTGGATTGAGTTGGGCAGGTCATTCCACCAGGAGGGAACATTTAATTTAAAAGTCCGTAAAAGTGATTTTGTGCTTCTTTGGGATGGCACAATAAAGCGACGTTCACTTGCAGAACGCAAGATTCTAGAGGGCACATAAGTCTGAAATAATTAATTTAGGTAAAGGGGTGCAGAGCCAGTGGTGGTTTTGTAGGCAAACATCAATGCCTTGAATTTGATGCCAGCAGCTATTGGCAGCCAGTGCAAATTGATAAACAGGGGTGTGACATGCATTCTTTTTGGCTCATTAAAAATTAATCTAGCTGCCTTTCATTCATTCATTAAAGCAGTAACAACTTGTCTCACTTTATCACAACTGCTCTAAAGATTTTTGTATTACTTAAATTGCAACAAACATTTGCAATAAACCTAAAATCACAGTCTCACTTTTGCTAAAAATCTGTCCCACTTGAACAGTTACAGTGAAAAGCAGTGCCTTACTGTGTTTAAAAGTCTATCATTATCGTAGAATACACTAAGAGTATAAAGATTTTATTCATCACAAATTTACCAAAAAAAACAAAAAAAAAATCATACCACTTTTGCATATTCTGCCCTACATTTAACATTGGACTGTCAAAGTTGATCAATGGCGTTTCCACTCAGTTTGAAGGCTTTTTTTTCATCATCATACAAAAGCGCAGCTAATGATGAGCTGATGGTTTTGAAATATACTGAGGAGTCACTGCCAGGATTTCATTTTTAAATAAGTCACAGTGAATATTATTTTAGTGTTTGATTCGTATAATTACTGGTATAAAATGTAAGGTTCTTTAAAATGTAGATTGATGAATGAGTGGATTTAGACAGCAGATGGCAGTCTCATTCTTCAGTTTTTTTTTAAACGCAAAGCCCTTCGGTTAACGCTTCATTCTCATTCCAGTGGCATCACAGCTGCCCATTAATGTCTGTTAGGCCTTTGTCTCTCTGCCGTTCCAGACGTTTTTGTCTTCTTAGGAAATACAGGAAAATAAAGCTTTAAATCTTGCTTACCTATCAAACACTCTCATTTCTGTGACATTTGGGAAGTTTTTTTTGTACTCAATGCATTTCCTCTTGCAGGACAGGTGCACTGGCAGAAGTGAAAATTTGAGTTCATTCTACTTTGAAGAAAAATGGGAAGCAAGTACTAAATGATTCATCAAATCACAAATCCAGGGCTCAGAGTTCGGAAAGATGTGGAGTAGAATGGCATCAGAAAGTGCTGACAGGTTTTCCTTGTCTTTTGTTCTGTCTTTTTCTTAACGTGTTTTTAAAAAAAAATTTTTTTTTTAAGATGTCAGAAGTTGGGAAGTAACTGTTTAAAAAGTAACTGCAATAAGTGATAAACCTTTTCTTGCTTTCAGTTTCAAAGCTTGTGCCTTTTGTTTGAAAAGCACTAATTCCTTATTGATCAATACATGCCTTAAGGCTGTCTTGTTGTTAGTTGGTTCTTATCTTTGGAGACCATAAACCTGAATGTTAGAATCTCTAACAAGTTCTTGTTAATGCAGTCTAATATATATATATATAGGGGCGTTTCCTCCTCCGAGGCAAGGGAGACAGACAGAAATTCGGTAGTATAAAAATAGAACAAAATACAAAATATGGCATTAAAACGTGTATAAATAACTAATATTTACAAAGAAATACTGTCCAACAGCGACACCAGTGGGCAAAGTTACAGCGGGAGTCTGAGTCTGTTTTGCCTCCCCTGAGCCCATTGAGTTTTAACAGACCTCCTAAAGCATGTTGTGGGTTTAGTGGGGGGTAATTGAGAATGAATGGGGGAAAGTCATGTGAGAGGAGGCAATGCTTCCATTACGATATGATTGGATAAGACTGGTTATAATCGGCTGTCATTAGTTCATGTGATAAATCCCGCCTTTGTGAATCAGTCTGAATGAACGCTGTTAATGGAAAGAATATGCCTGCGTCCCAATGTGCATACTATCCATCCTAAATTCTATGTGATATTATTAAATTTCCATACTATTTAGGGAAGATAGGGTGGATAGTATGCACATTGGGACAAAAAAGTAAGTAAACAACTCTCACACTTAGATATAACAACTTTGTTACATCAAAATAAGACTTGAAATGGCCTGAAAACATGATCTGTGGGAGTTTTTAGTGAGTAATCAGTTTGGTGAAATTCAAGGTAATTCTCTGTGTCTGTGACCAATATTTACCAAGCTTTGATAATTGATGATCAGAAAAAAGCAAAAATAGTTAAAAGTTAACTATTAAAGAATAGCTGAACATAAGTTCACAATTAAAATATAGTTAAAATTGTTACTGCCTTGAGTTATTTTGGAATGAATGTAAAAAGCTTAAGATGAGCCTAACTGGATGGTGAAATTGTGATGAAACGATGGGTTTGCTGGAACCACAAGCAGTTCTGTCTTGGTAAGGTTGAGTTGAAGGTGATGGTCCTTCATCCAGCAAGAAATGTCTGCTAGACAAGCTGAGATGCAAGCAGCTATCGTCGGATTATCAGGAAGGAATGAGAGGTTGAGAGTTGAGTGTCATCAGCATAGCTGTGATATGAAAAGCCATGTTTCTGAATGACAGAACCTAGTGATGCCATGTAGACAGAGAAGAGAAGTGGACCAAGTACTGAGACCTGAGGCACCCAGTAGCTAGATGTTGCGACTTGGACACCTCACCTCTTACCTTGAAGGACCTATCTGAGAGGTAAGACTCAAACCACTGCCGTGCGGTTCCTGAGATGCCATTTTCCAATAGGGTTGACAGGAGAATCTGGTGATATAATATGGTGAGATACTAGTAATGCGTTAATACCATGGATATTCCAAATTATAGCAATCAAAACGTCTCCGCTGGAAAAACGCTGTGCCACCAAAGTGTCCTCCAGCACCACCAGCTGGCCGTTTTCAGATGAGCGCATGACATTTTTCAGCTGACTAAAAACGCTTTGGTGGACACACGTTATTGAATATTTATTGTTAGGCATATGGCTTATTAGTTTTCTTTTTTTGCATTTATGCAATATACTGGAGCCAAACCTGAGAAAGTAGACCAGAATATTCCACTGCGTTCCCGGACACGCAATTTGCGTAGCTGTAATTCATAGGCGGGGATTATGGTAATTGTGAATGAGCGTGCACGAGCGCCCTATTTACGAATCATTTGAATTCATTAACATACGCATGTTTAACTATCAAATCGGAAGTTTACAAAGCGTTTGTGAATCGGGAGGAGAGTTTTCGGGAAGGTCCGTTTTACGCGCAAATTGAGATGGTCTTCACTGCAGAACACAAGATCCAGGGGGCGAGGTTGGATCCAGATCCAAATCCTCCCACCTTACATATACCTAAACTTATCCGTCTCCACCCCCTGATCCCTAAACCCACCCATCTCCACCCCTAAACCTACCATCTCCACCCCCTAGATGTCTCCTATATTTACGAATGTTGAGGCCCATTGTATTTTAACACACACACACACACACACACACACACACATATATATATATATATATATAAATAAATAAATATATATATATATATATATAGTGTATAAACAATTTTTGTAGTAATATTGGGTTATTCTCTGACAACACAAAACACTTCAGTACATGCTATATAAGTAAACTTTGCTATACAAGTACATTTTATCCTTGTGATTTTCATGTAATCAACCATTTTACAGAAGGCGGAATTGGTACTTCAGTTTTACATCTGCTAGAATATAATTGAAGCCACAGCCACTGACTAAATGAAAACACCCATTTAACTAAATGCTGTACTTAAGTGTATTTTGTGCATATTGACTAAATGCAATTTACTCCACTAGATTTACAATAGACCCAGAATAATGATGAAAACAGAAGTGTGTCATGGCCAGCTTTCATCATTTGAAAGCAATCAACACTACACAGCTTTTGAAAGGCTCGTTCCATATATAGCCTTACCAGTCTGCATCTTTTCCAAATTCAAGCTGCCTCTTATTCCAGGAAACTGCTCTCCATAAGCATGCTTTTAGCTCTAGCCTTTAAATAGCTCCATCTGTACTGCAGTGCGTATAGTTAGTTAGGAAACAAGTACCTCAAGAACATAATATACAGTGCATGCAGAATGAGAAGAAAGAAAATGTGGGGGCCGCATTCCCTTCAAGACCATAGAGGAAGAGTGTTGTTTGGAGGCCCAACCACCTAGATCTGAGCAGTGTGACAGCAGAGGAATCTAAAGACGTCTTTGTATGGAACCCATCAATATATAAGACCAGATGATGAAATTGCCATGTAAGACAAGGGCTTGACTGCACAGCGTGAGAGTTCTTACAGTGGATAAACCTTGATTTTCAGACAGGAAAGACGCTGGGAAATAATTGTTCTTGCATTACCAGTAGTCTAAGATGAAACCTTTTATGTTCAATATTAAATATGAAAGTCTCAAACCTCTGACAACAATAAATAAAGTGGTGATTTCACAACTCTTAAAGAGATTCTTTCATCATTTATTCACCTTCTTGTTGCTCCAAGCCTGTAGGACTTTCTTTCTACTATGCAACATAAAAAATGAAATATTTTCTTTTATGGAAGGTCATACAGGTTTAGAAGAACAATAATAACAACATTTACATTTTTGGGTGACTCACACTACCATTCAAATGTTTGGGGTCGGTAAGATTTTTTTTTTTAATTTTATGTTTTTGAGAGAAGTCTCTAAGCTGCATTTATATGATTTAAAATACAATAAAAACTGTGATATTGTGAAATATTATTACAATTAAAAATAATATATTTTTTATTTTAATATATTTTAAAATGTTTTTTCCATGTGATGGCAAAGCTGAACTTTTCTTCAGTCTTTAGTGTCACATGTTCCCTCAGAAATCATTGTAATCTGATTTGATACTCAGAAAACATTTCTTCCTGTTATCATGTTGAAAACATATGCACTTCTTAATATCTTAGTGGAAACGGTAATACATTTATTTAAAATAGAAATGTTTCGTAATGATATTCAAAAGTCTTTACTATCACTTGATCAGTTGCTGATCCCAAACTTTTGAATGATAATGTCAATCTCTTTAAGACAAGCATTTTTAGAAATAAAAGAGACCACACTGACCAAATCAGTACGAAGTATAGAACCAAGTGTATTTTTCCCTCTGTCAATGTACACATATTTAGATTTCATCTCACAGTAACACTTTACAATTACATTAAGAACGGGAATATACTTTGACCAGCATAGGTAATTGACAATTATATCTTAAAAGAACAAACAAAACAAAAACACAAACAGAAAAAAAGCCCTGTCAATGACGTAACAAAAAACCCAAATCTAAAATGGAGGTATGGCTAGGTGTAACGCCTCATTTTTTTTTTTTTACCAAATTCAATAAAATCCCAAAACATTATCCCCCCCAAATTTCACATTTGAAAATCACTTCGTGTAACTGAAGTAATATATATTGTGAATACATTTTTTTTTCATTTGCAGAGAAAAGGACTAAACAAAAACCGCTTTGTAATAACAAGGAATGTCAATTCAGGAAAAAACATATTTTCAAATGTGAGAAATATCTAGACAGTATACTGTGTTTTTTTTTCTTCCTTTTTCCTCCTTTCCAGGAGGTGTCCTTAAATACAATAGTCTGGACACAAAGTTGTGCTGCTTTATCCATAAAAGTCTTGTCAGTTCGCTCCTTTTTAGTTTCTTTTAAGGTTTGGGAGGTGGTGAGCTGGCATTCCGATGAGAACGAGTTCCTTTTTTTCCCTCCTAGAAGAGATGCCACACAGTTCTCAAAATTTGATTAAGCCTCCGTTCTCTTTAATCTGTTAGTTTCACTGTCTAGTCTCATTCAGATGGGTATTGGGCTGTAGTTTCACACCATAGAGAATATAGGAGGCAAGAGAAAGAGTTCTCGTAGTCTTGCGTATATCTTTCTCATGCCGGAGGACGAACGAGGACAAACACTCACACACACACACACACACACAAGCGCACACGCACATACGCATACGGTATGCACGATACACACAAACCTGTCTCCTGTAGCGTTTTCAGCAATGTCCTGTATTTACATAGATACAACATCTTTTGTCCAAGCTGATGTTCAGTTCAGGACAGTCCCGCTTTCTGAGGTCTCTTTTGTCCGCGTCGTGCTCGCCCATGGTACTATGAATCCTTCCGGGTGAGATGAGAGTTATCAACTTTATGTATTTCATATCAAAAACTCCCATGGAAAGCTGAATGTGAATACATCATGCATGGAACACAATTAGAAGCCTAACAGATCACAATGTTTTGGCACCATGGAGAGAGAGAGAGAGAGAGAGAGAGAGAGAGAGATACCTACTGAATGCCTTTCATTCGCTTTTTTAAGTTCTAACAACCTTCTGAGCTCTTCTACACCTGCTGGTGGAGCAGGCTTCACCGTCTGATCTGCCATTCTAAGCGAGAACGTGTTTATGAAACCATGGCGGATAAACACCAAAGAAAGAATTAGATTCATGTGTTCCATTGCGGAGAGAGATAAATCCTAATTTCTACACTAACAAATGGTACCAGAGTCGAAATTAATTCAAACTCTTCGGCTCAATCAGAGAACGAAACCGAAGATGTGATGTTATCCGCTGCCTTTCTAACCGAACACGTTTTTTCCCTTCGAAAAAAGTGTCAGATTTAACATCTCCACAAGAACTGATGGGAGCATCTGCTTGTCTCGTGCAAATAACTAACACAATCGCTTCTGTTCTTCATGAATTATTACAACGAGGGCCAGCGAACGTCTCGTTGAAGATCTCAATTTCATAGCTCTGTGAAGATAATATTAAACAAACGTTCAAGAATAGCACCAAAAGCTCATGTGTGGAGACATCTGTTAAACCGGCAGGTTTTCTCTCCCTGTCCATGGTGTTTCGTTACTCTCCCGTGGAGGCCCGGCCCACGCAAAACATAAATTTTTAATCGCAAAGAGGGCATTACATCATTTGGAATGTAATGGAAGATTTTCTTTAGACATGATAGCGATAAAATTACATACAACAATGGCTTCGCAAGACAGAAACGAAAGGAGGAGCTATCGTTCAGTGTTCCTTCCTCCTCATTCCCTACGTCCGTATCTTTCGGTGGCAGAAAAACGTTTGGAGAAGTAAACAGAAGATTGTGTGGCTTAAATGTTTGAGGATGCAGAGGAGGTGATTTGAAGGTTTAAAATCCTCCTCCTCGGTCTCTCTCAGACGTAATACTCCTTGTCTTTATTCTTCTTGCCCTTGGTGGTCGTCTTTGCGATGGCCGCGGTCATGCTCGGCGTCTTCTCTTTGACCACGGCGCCGTTGCTTTCGGATCCCGAATTGCGGCTCTGGTCCACCTGATAAGAACCTTCGTCTCGGTTGCGGTACTTGTACATGGCGTAAAGGAGGATGAGGATGCAGAGGGCGGCAGCTGCCACGATGCCCACCACCATGCCTGTGGTGCTGCTGGACTCCCTGATTACCTCCACGGCGCCCGGGCGGCCCTTCTCCATCAGGTCGGTGGGGTGAGCTGTGGGCACATGGGGGAAACCAGGCGGGTAGGTTAATCCTGGAGTGTGACGGGAGGACGGGGCGGGCGGCAGGAGCACCTGGTCACGGGTGTTCATTTTGCCTGCGGGGATGTGGAGCTGGTTGGGGTGAGTGGTGGGGCCGGGGATTGGAGGGCGGTGGTCACCTGGGCTCTGGCCTCCGCTCTTGCCCACGGCGGGGGGCGGCGGTAGGACCGTCCTGTCTGTGACCATGGGGGAGTTTTTGTAAAAGTCCTCGTCATCGGACTCCGTCATCTCTCCGGAGCCGAAGGCCGATACCTCCATGGGGTCGCCGCAGTCCTCCTGGTCTGGAGGGCATGGCGGGCGGAGGTCGGACAGAACGAGGGACTCTTTGGTGGTTTGGAGAGGGGTCAGGGATGTGGGGGGGGCAGGGATGGCGGGGTAACGGGTGGCTATGGGAAGGGGGTCTTGGGTGTCCACAGTAATTATAGGCAACACAAGTTCACCTCCTGGGATGGGAGAGGAGAAAGGGTGAGAGGAAGAACAATTAGTAAGTCGGACAGGACAAGGGACTCTTTGGTGGTTTGGAGAGGGGTCAGGGATGTGGGAGGGGCGGGGATGGCGGGGTAATGGGTGGCTATGGGAAGGGTGTCTTGGGTGTCCACCGTAATTATGGGCAACACAAGTTCACCTCCTGGGATGAGAGAGGAGAAAGAACAATTAGCAAGGACTCGAGAATGTTTACATGCACACACACGCGCACACTATTAATAATAGAATTAGAATTCTATTCTGTGCAATTTATTCTAAGACAAAGATTCTACACACAGTACTTTATATTCACATGTAAAATTCTACAGTATTTTCTAAACCTACTCAAATGACTAACATAAACACGTCTAGATCACTACAGTAACATGTAAAACAGAACCAACTCATATCTTGAATAGCTCTTGGCTCTTCTTTGGTTAAACAAGATAGCAAACCATGGAGTTTGGGTCACTTACATCAACAAATAGGCCGCATGATTTTTGCATGGAAAAAAAGCAAATTACAAAAAACAAAGGTGTGTAAGATGGTCCCTTTAAAAGCACAGATTTTCTCCCCTTTATACTCTTTGACATTCATCTGTGCTCTAGGCGTTAATTTGACAGATTTCACTATGCAATGATCAAATCCTCTGCATATGCGCATTGTGTAATAAGTTAAATGCTGTGTCTCAAAACCTAATTAGGTGATTTCTGTGTAATGCTATATAGGGAATTGTCTATATAAATCTTATTACAAACAAAATGGAAGCTCAAGAGTGGATTTGACTGATATGAGATCTGAGATGCTCTTTTAAGGCAGAAACTTCTGATTCTGATGTTGGCATGTGATTAATAAATTGAATATAAAGCACACAGACAGCCAAAACACATTTTAATTATACACACTACTTTCAAATGTTTGGGGTCAGTATTTATATTTTATGTTTTATTCACCAAGGACACATTTAATTGATCAAAAGTGACAGTAAAGCCATATATAATTTTAGAAAAAAATTCTATTTCAAATAAACCTTCTTTTGAATGAGTAATAGCTGCTGAAAATTCAACTTCATTCACAGTATCAAACTACATTTTAGATTTTTATTTTTTATTTTTAACAGTAAAAAATAATCACATATATTACTATATTTACTATTGTTTTAATCAATTATTACTATATTTACTATATTTTTAGCAAATAAATACTATTATGAAATGAATGCTATATTTTCATCAATAAATACAAAAACATGAAAAGATCTTACCAACCACAAACTCCTGAATAATAGTGTAAAACTTCATCATGTCTTTAATACTGGGGGGGGGGTTAACTTTAAATTAAAGTTAAAGGGTAACTTTAATTTTAAAAATATTTCTTATTGAATGGAGCTTGTCACATCACATTATGGGATGGCTTTATCTATGAAACAAAAAAAGCTATACTAAAAGCTATACTAGGCATGCAGCTGACTAGATTTTGAGACAGAGCCAATAAATAGGGCTGTTGTAGCAATTATTTAATAAGAAATGTCTGGGCTAATGCGTTTAATTTCCCAACATTTCATTCAACTAAAATAATCTGAAATGAAACCAAAGGCTTGGACAAATGTCAAACAGCAACAGCTGATTTTCCAGATGGGCCATCAGAAACAACTCAACCACTCTGAATGATTGCAACATAATGCACAATCACAAGAGAAATAGCTGAGCACAGAGTAATAATTCCATGTACTATGCAACACGGTTTGATGTCACACCTACATTACTGATATGTGAAAGCTCAAAGCGGAACCCAGTGATGGAGTGGAAAGGCCACTTAGCATTATGAATAGCCCAGATGGTAGAAGGCCACCCTTTAAGCAATATAACCCTTAGTCTAAACTCAGTCAGATCAGCTCATAATTTAGTACCTAAATGACCTGCTGAGCTCCAAAGTATACGTCTTTGTTTATAGCATCTATGGGGTTAATATGAGGGAAGAGTGCTAGCAGAAAAGCATTATGGGTAACAGAATTCACATTAGGAACACAAATTAAAATTGACACTATATTTTAGATCCAACTGAAGTTATTTCCTGAATATTTGCAATCGTTTCATTTTACATATAAAACATGTTTTTTACTGAACACATAAGATATAAAAACATAACAGTTTTAAAAATGAACAAAAAATTAAAAATGATTAAAATAGAAGCTCTTGCTGGAATTAAAATGAGAAATTATCTACTGAACTGCACTACATCCAAATGTAATATATCCGCAAGTCATTAAAATCCACTGCTTAATTAAAAAAATGTTAAATTCTTTTAAGAAAGTAGTTTGATCTGATGTTTGTGCTGCCTGTGAGCGTCTGCAGCTTGTGTGGGTCTGTATGGCCTCATTGCTTCTGTGTGTGTTTGAACTCACCAGTGCCGGGCTCACACTCCTCCAGATCCTCATCATCACTGGGACATTCGGCTGACGCCACCAGCAGGTCATCTGAGTTCTGAAAGAGAATACAGGTACAGATGGTTCATGTTTCCAAGTTTGGAGGCAGATTCTATTTATTCTGATTTCTCTGCACCCTTCTCTGCAAGCAATCTGAAATTGTGACTGTTATCTTATTTGCCCAGTTTTCTTTTAAGCCCAGCGCTTTTGTCATATTTAGACATATTACTCATGCCCCAGGGGTTGTTTTTATTAAAGTTAACCGTTTTCAGCCTTTTCACATTAAAACTTTTCACTAACGTTTTTATTATTATAACTACTTTTCAAATACATTTTGATATTCTAGTTTTACCCTTGACCCATACTGTAATTTTTATTTTTATTTTTTTTTATCTGACATTTACGGTAAAATACCAGCAGCTGTGGTTGCCAGAACTTAACCGTAAAAATATGGTAGCAACATTTGAGGTTTTACAGACTTAACTTAAATTCACAGTAAAAAAAGGGTATTTCAATAATTGATTTATGTTAATATATCAACCTATTGAATTACTAATATCTGTTTTGTACCACTGTAATACACTGACAACCACCAAAAACAGGTGGTGAATGTCACATGATGAACCAAAGTTCACAAACACACAACAGCTCTTCCATAAGCTGAGGAGGGAAATACTTAAATATAGAAGGTGCATATAGTGATATTTCAGTATCACTTGCAGTATACTGAAACAATGCAATAAACGTTAATGTAACAACATTAGACGCAAGATAAAACCCCAATGTACACAACTGTTAAGAAACAACTAAGATGATAAGTTATTTCAAAGAAAAACATCAAATGTGAAGTGCCATGCAGGGAATTCTGGGAATTCTGTCAATTTATGGTTTTTCACTGTAAATTATACAATGACTTGTTCTAAAAAAGACACAGTGTTTAAGTGTTGTCTCATTTTAACAGTGTTTTACTGTAGAATTACAGTTATTCACCGTATATATACATACGGTTAACCAATTAACAAGTTCTTCCTGTTGCATTTTTACAGTTTTTTACTGTTAAAATAATGATTTTTTTTTTTTATAGTGCAGACTTTCTGAAAGTATAAAAACAATAGAAGATAGTATACAGAATAAACAATATTAACATAATAAACAACATAACGTAATAAACAAACAATTTCAATATTTATTGTGTGATTTATATAAATGTAAAAATTACAGTAGTCTCAGTTATTTTCACCACATAAACAATTTTGCCCTTAATTAATTAATAAGATTTTGTTTGTTTGTTTAAATCAGTGTACTTGTTTACCAGGGAGACTATGTTGTCAGTGAAGAGCATACTTGAATAAAATGAGAAAATATTATTTATTACATTTTTATTTATATTTTTATATTCTGCCATTTTTAATTTATAACTTTGTAAAATGATGCAAAAAGTGTGAAAATAAAATTTAATGTATTTAGGATACATAAAATGCTACCTATGAAATTACCATTAGCAACACAAAGGAGTCTGGCATTTTATTCAAACATTTAAAAAAAATGTCACTTCCACTACTTCCTAAATTGTGGCGGAAATGTCATTTTAAAACACTGTTAATGAAAATACTCATGACATCCAGAAAATGACAGAATTCTTCTGTGATGCACGTCCACTGTTTTAACTGTATTTTCTTAAAGTCCACAGGCTCAAAAGCACCCATGGCTGAATTGTTCAGCTCTTACGATGCAGTGATGCTAGACCAAATGGCTTCACTGCCCCTTGGTTTGACCTGAGTTTGAATTAACATTCCCGACTCATACCTCACATTCATAAAACATGTAATTGGATCTGGGCCATGACTGATTTGGGCGCATCAGTTTGTCCTTTCCTATCGAGAGGTCAGAACAATTTCGCTGTTCACTCATAATGGCATATTTATCTGTTTGCGAGGCTGGGAGCATCGACAGAATGAGCCTCCCCTTTCGAAGGCTAGATGAGGTATATGGAGGCATTTATTGATGGTGACACCAGTATTTGCATTCGCGCTCTCTATTTTAATACCCACAAACAAAAACACAGCTAGAGGAATACCTTTTTCATCTGTATGTAATGAAAACAATCATGGTAAGCATCATAAACTATTAAAAGAGTTAAGCCCTAAAGGTTCATGTGTGCGCATTCCATGATGCGATAACTGATATAATACCTTTTTCCTTCTTCATTCAAGACCAGATAAGATTCTAGCTTAATATATGCAAATATGCATCACCTCTGTATTTCAATATTTGTCGTTTTGACCACGATTGACATGCATATACTAATGGAATTGGCTTGTAGACAGTCTTAATCGGTCTAGATGAAACAGTGCCGTATTGATTTATTCCACATTTTGCTAGCGCTTTTCTTGTTCTTTGACTGTTCACCATTGTCAGCTACAAATATTTCAAAACCTCAACTGGCCAGAGTTAAATTACTTTCGAAGGTAAGCTCATTGAGAAAAACATTCTGTTTTAAAGCCTTTCCATCATATCAGCAATGTTATTATGCTTTATTTACACCAAATGTACAAAAACATTTCGTGTCCTCGACATCCATCAAATATGTAGCTGAACTCTGCTGAAACTGAAAAAAGATGACAAACATTAAATGTACAGAAAGCACCATCAGGGTTATTTCAAACAAAAAGCCATGCTTTGAACAATCAAAGCATTTATTGGGACAAAAGAAAAGCTGTGACAAATTTGCTTGATTTTTGAGTCTGATTTACAAATACTAATGACTCTGACATTTCGAACTTCTAATTAAAAGACGCATTGCAGCATTAGTTTTGCCTGACTGGGTTTATTAAAGGATAATTAGCGCGCTTCTTATCTGCACTTCTGCACAATGCTTATGTGTTTGGTAAGACAAGTTTATTAAGAGCACTGACATTGCAGGTTGTGTTTTGATATGTGCATACATTTCTGACAAAAACGTCATGACTCATTTTATTATTGACATGGCAAAAAAGTTTTTTTGACAGGGCACTTTAAATGTCCTAATCCTTAAAAGGGAAGTATAGTATCATGTCAGCTTGATCAAGGGCTTACTTAACAGACACTATTCACAACGGCACGATTTCCAATGCGCTGCAAGAGCCCTGACGTGGGCTGTGATTTACGTGGTGTCGTGAAGGTTCACTTCAAAAGCACCACAAATTTGAAGTCCAATTTGAGGTTGTGGAAAAGCAATCTTAGAACAAAAGATTTGTGCTGCTGGAGGTATGGACGCTTTGATACAAAACAGCACAAGCTGCTCAAAATGAGGCTGAAATAATAACATATGTCTGACCCTGCAGCTCTGACTGATTTTCAGAACACTTGATTTGAGTTTGAAATGTACGCCGAGTAGATTTGATCTTCAAATGTTCAGATATTTTCGCTCCTGATGTGAGCTACCTTGCTTACTATTGCCTACAAAGGTCATTGTCAGGCAACATTATAAGTGTGTTGATCCAGAACTCTCTATGTAAGTCTGTTTACCACACAAGTGATCCACATGGACTTGTTACATTTATTACAATTAATTGCAAAAAAGTGTAGCATTAGCATGCTGCTAAACTAACAACACAATATTCTGCATGGGAATGACTCACAATTCATTTCAATAATGTAACAGCATGTTGCTAAACTAACAACAAAATAGTCTGCACATGATCAAATCAATTTCAATAGTGACTAGCATGTTGCTCTAATACTCTGCATGAGATCGACTTCAATAGTGTTAAAGGGGTCATATGATGCGATTTCAATTTTTCCTTTCTCTTTGGAGTGTTACAAGCTCTTGGTACATAAAGAAGATCTGTAAAGTTGAAAAGACTAAAGTTTCAAATCCAAAGAGATATTCTTTATGTGGCGAGGGGGGCGTGGGAAGGCGAAAGGCTGCAGCGGGAGAAAGGGTTTGGAGACGAGCGGTGATAAGGAGGTCAAGTGAATAATGATTAACACCTGTTTGCAATTCCAGTGATTGGCGGAGAGACGTGAGATAAGCGCCCGCCGACCTGGGAGAGGGGAGAGAGTCGTAGCAGAGTGTGCGTTGTGTGACCAGACCAGACTGTGGAGGCAGAGAGCCGAGCAGCACTTATTTTTTGTTCTATTTTTGTTTTGGGGGACAAATAAAGAGGTTTACCTGCCACCCCTGACTTCCTCGTCCTTCTTCCCGAACTGAAAACTTTGCTACACTGGTGCCGAAACCCGGGACGAGGAAGCCTGCAGCCAGCGCAGCCCACGCCACTTGCGGAGCTCGTGAAGTCACTCGCCGGGCTTCACCAAACCCAACACCAGGCGCTGATGGACCTCAAGCTGGAGCAGGAGGATCGGTTCCGGCTGTTGGTCCAGGCGCAGGATGAGGACCGGCGGGTCCTCCGGAGCTTGCTTGGCCGGGAGGGCACCCCAGCAGCGGCCCCCTCCATCGCCCACGTCCCGCTGATGAAGATGGGTCCACAGGATGACCCGGAGGCTTTCGTGGACCTCTTCGAGAGGACATCGGAGGCGTGCGGCTGGGCGCGCACCCAATGGCCGGTGCGCCTGATCCCGCTGCTAACTGGGGAAGCACAGGTGGCAGCCCAACAGCTGCCTGGCGCGAACCTCCTGGCCTACGATGATCTGAAGCGGGCCATCCTTCAACGAGTCGGCCGTACCCCCGAACAACATCGGCAACGCTTCCGGTCAAGGGAGCTGGGGGACAGCGGCCGCTGACCATCTGGTGGCGTGCCCAGGGGTCGGCGAGCCCCTTTGTAACCTCTCTCTCTCTCCCCCCTCTCCTTCCCTTCCGTCTCTCTCTCGGCCTATTCCTACTCCCAGGTCGCATAGTAATGCGCCCCCACGAACCCCACAGCGGGGTGGGGTCTTCCAGGGGACCAGACCGGGGACACGAGGGGGCGTAGCGGAGAGCGCAGGAGCCGCTGCTCCATCGCCGCCTTTCTCCTCTCTCCGCCAATCTCTTGGCCATCCTTCTGCCGCTGGGGCGGCGGGAAGGCCTGGGCCGGCCTGCTGGAGATGCGGGGACCCGGGTCATTTTTTGGACCGGTGTCCAATGATGGAGGTGGGAGCGTTGATCCGGGTTCCCGACTCCCCGGCGGCTGCCCCCGATCAAGCCGGGCTGTACCAAATACCTGTGAGTATCAAGGGGGGTACATATCAGGCTTTGGTGGATTCAGGCTGCAACCAAACCTCCATTCATCAAAGCCTGATGCAACAAAGGGCGTTGGATACGAGCCGCAAGGTTAAGGTGAGGTGTGTGCACGGGGATGTGGTGGACTACCCATTATTTGCTGTTAGTATTCATTTTCGGGGGAAAACGCATAGAATAAAGGTGGCGGTTAATTCCCACCTTAGGCATCCGCTGATTTTGGGGACAGATTGGCCAGCTTTTACACAATTATTGGGGGATTTGTGTGCGGATGCTTCTTGGGAGACAGGGCTGGGAAACGGGGAAGCGGTGGCGCAGGTTGGAGATGCTGTTTCGGGACCGTCACAGGCTGTCTCAGAGGAAACGAGAGCGAGGGCGGAGCCTATTTCCCCCGAGCTGGATGACTTTCCGCTGGAGCAGTCTCGTGATGAGACGCTGAGAAATGCGTATGACCGGGTCCGCACCATCGACGGGCAGCTTCTCCAGCCTGACCAACCTCTCTCGTATCCCTATTTTTCCCTTATAAAAGATAGGTTGTATCGGGTGACCCAAGATACCCAAACAAAAAAGAATACAACCCAGTTATTAGTCCCAAAAAGCCGTCGGGAAATGCTTTTCCAGGCGGCTCATAGTAGTCCCATGGCAGGCCACTTGGGGGAGGAGGAGGTCAAGTGAATAATGATTAACACCTGTTTGCAATTCCAGTGATTGGCGGAGAGACGAGAGATAAGCGCCCGCCGACCTGGGAGAGGGGAGAGAGAGAGTCGTAGCAGAGTGTGCGTTGTGTGAACAGACCAGACTGTAGAGGCAGAGAGCCGAGCAGCGCTTATCGTTTATTTTATTTTTGATTGTGGCGACCAATAAAGACGTCTACCCACCACCCCTGACTTCCTCGTCCTCCTTCCCGACTCACGAACTGTATTACACTTTATAAAAGTTAAGAGTCAACCATGCCTACCTAAAACGGCTCATTCTAACACGCCCCCACATATCTACATCACTATGTGGGAAGATTTGCATAACGCCGCCCAAATGTTCACGCAAAGAAAGAAGGCGTAACTTTTATTCTCGCTGTTGCCGCGATGTTGTGGAGACGCTGTGTGTTTCGTTGTGAAAACGAAACTACTTTATTTGGCCTTCCAAAAGAGGACAATATCCGATTCGTCATGTCAAGAGCTGATCCGTGCTGGTCGCTGAGGAAATACATCAACTTAGTGCTGTGGATCACCGGATCGGCTTTCACCGTTTTCACAATTGAGGAATTCTTCTCTACATGGAGGTGGAAGGTGTATGATCGCCATCCCCATGAGCATGTCACCCTTCAAGCCATGGATGAAGCTTGTGGTGATATAACTGCAGAGCAATGTCAAGCTTGGATTCGTCATGCCAGAAGGTTTTTCCCGCGGTGCCTGAACAATGAAGACATTCACTATGATGTTGATGAAAATTTATGGCCAAATGTTGAAGACCGGCTTGATAATTAATGTGAATTTCAGATCTACATTTACAGGTTGTTGTTGTTTGGTTTTTTTTCACATGCAACCACAGTATTGTTGTAAACTAAAATTAAAATAAAATACTTATTTTTTTGCTTGCGTATGTAAATGAGTTTTGATGTGTTCTTTGATCACATTTTCATGTTGTATAAAGTTTTTTTTTTTTTTTTAAATATAGCTTTTGTCTGAACGTAAGTGTAACATTTCCTATGATGGCTGTGTATACAGTTTTACAGTACAGTAACATTCATTCTGCACCGAGGGTGATTTGAAACCTGTACCTTGTATTGTTTGCTACTGAATGAACTGATTGTTAAAAGTACCAAGTTGAAAAAAGATCTTACTGTTGTGTTTTGGTGATTAAACCAAATGTTCTCAATACATATCACAATGATCTTGTGTTCTGAAACAATGATTATGTGGAATGAAAATATGTGCAACTACAATGAAATCATGAGACCAGGTTTTGAAAGAATGACTAGTGGTATTACAAGTGTGATCAGTTTAAAGTTTTGTACTGAGAGTTTTGAAAATGTACACCTTACTTATGAAAATAGTACCAAACCAATTAAAAAAAACTGTAAACTACAGAGATGTATTTTTTACACTGTGAATGGTAATATAGTTCATAAATGAATGAATTTGTAGTCTAGACACAGTGTTTGGTGCTCTTCCATATAAATGTCTTACTCATCTTGGGGAGAAGAGGAGAGGAGTGGTGCACTGGGACTTCCTTGGCACTAAGCTGTCTCACTCAAATCCCCATTTCCCTGCTATTGCTTTGTATGACTATTTACACCCAGGACAGCGTGGATTAGAAGTGATTCACAGCGCACACGTGAGAGAATCCGTGCCCGTCCTCATTTGCGCTAATGCGTGCCGCTAGTGGCTATGGATCTTGGCAGTTTCACTATGATTGACACTGATTGTTATTGAGCTTGCCCTTTATTCGTATCAACGTGCATCTCCTGATCAATGGAGTTGAACACCACATGAATAAAGGCTGACAGTGGGGGAGGCAAACGCCCCTAACTTGCTACCAATATGTGATGAATGGGGGGCCGAGACAACACACATGTCAGATATGACACTCAATATCCTCCATATTAATAGCCTTGTGCTCCAGCGTTTTACAGATGCTGCTTGAGGTTAATGTGTTTTCTTAGGCTGTCAACAGACTTGAAAAATTGCTGGACTAGGAACAACAATGGTCAGTCTATGCTTTCATGACAAGAGAGGAACAAATATTTTAAGGAAAGTCTTTATTCCCAAATAAATCAGGGTTCAACAGTGTAGATGGCCCCAAGTTATTTAGCTGAATAACATAGGGTTTTGTTGAAACTGTGAGAATGATATGATTTTTTATCGTTCTGAATATACTACATACTATATATATATATATATATGTGTGTGTGTGTGTGTGTGTATAGCGAATATAGTATATAGTGTGTGTATATAATAGTGACTTCAGAATAAATTGAAGTGTTTTTATTTTTTGAGTTGCTACACACACACACACACATATTAACCTCATATTAACCTCAAGCAAATTGCGAATTTAAAATATACATTTATGGTACATTTTCAACAATATAAAATTAAACATATACTTTTCCTGACACATTTAACTGTAAAAAAAAACAAGTCCTTTAATCAGAGTAAAAAAAATGATGTCAAACTGGAAATCTGACTAATGGAGAGAAATTTAACCGTTTTGTTTAAAGTGTTTGCTTTCACAAGAAAAGTGCTACAGCTCTAAATATGTTTCTCGAGGCTTAGAAAATAATGACTTGAGAAAATTGCAGGACCGTTCAAAGGAAATGCGACTAGTAAAATACTATGTGTGGGAGGAATGAAAAGAAAAGCATATGTGGGGGAGATATATCCTGACACATGCGAATCCGAGCATTATGATTCTTGTCCTTCAGGGCCTTCCAGATGTAGAGTGACGGCTCTTTTTCGAGCAATAAATGACAGTTTTTTTACCCCAGGGTGGTCTGACCTGTCAGCTCTTTTATTGCTGATACCAACTGGACATCTTGTAAAACAAAACTCTTTATAAACGCAACAAAATCCCTCGTTCAGGAGAGACGGGTCAACAAGAGGCCCGTTTCTCTGGATGAATGCACCGTCCACCGTCCCGTCCTTACCTGCGTAATACTGTCCTTCAGGCTGGGAGAGCGCTGTCTACGGGTGGTGGTAGTGGCCATGGTGGTAGTGGTCTCCATTATGGTGGTGGACATGTCCGCCGCAGCTGGAGGGGTGGCCGAGGTGGTCTCTGTAGACAGGACAGAGGGTGCGTCTCCAACCAAACGCAAGTTTCCTGTCACCTGCACGTTTGGATCCCCCTCGGCGGCCAATTTTAGCACTTGCAACCCGTTGTAGTATAGGCCTGAGATCTGGCCCTGGAACGGCCGTCCCTTATCCTGACCTCCCACCTTTATAGCCGCCTGGCTGTTGAAGATAGTCAACTGCCGACCTGTGATGGATCAGAGAGGAGATGGAGAGAGAGCGAGATATAGAGAAAGAGAGAGCAGTACGACAGTAAGGAGAGACAGAGAAGCAAAAAGCGACCATCAGTACAAGCTGTTTTTGGCGTCACCGACATGATGTGTCTAAATCAGCTGATAACACTTTTAACATTTAAACCTGGCGATGGAAATCTCCAATTCTAATGGCAGCCGTATCTGACCCGGTTAGTGCAGGGGATAAAATTTTATATTAAACATGATGCCAAAGATCAATCCTGAAGCCTGAGGTGGCTCCTCTATGAGGGCCAGATCGAGGAGCAATGGAAGAGCCCCTATCATTATAGAATAATGGCTGTATATTATAATTTGAGCCTCATTAAACTAGTAGGGCTTGAGCTGTGGATAATGAACTGAATAAGGAGGACCAAATTGGAAAACAATATTTATGAGTATGTAAAGAGTTTTGGATATGTTTTATTCAGAGACAGAGGCCTTCTTGATGCTAATCTGCATGAATAAGTGTCATCTGCCAGCTCAAATGCTAATGTGTCACCGAGGCAAGAGGAGTTTCTCCTCAAGCCCCACAAATAGACATACATAGGGGCACGCACACGAACACAAACACACTATGCCTCTGCAATGAGGATTTCATCCACTGAATCTCCACTGAGTTGTCACTAAGTCATTTCACATAGAATACACCACTGGTTGAATTGACCATTGAGTTGACGATCATGAAAATACAAGAAATCTAAATCACTATTATAAAAGCTACAACAGGCGCTACAGGTTTGATTCAAGTGGTTTTGAATTATAATAGGGAATGTTAAGCAATCGGGCTAAACTTTAGATATAATTTAATGCCAACAAAACCTTCAGAATTACTACTTAGAGAGGAAAAGGATGGTTAACTCAAAGTGCCATTTCCTTTGGCCTCTGAGAGCTGGACTGCCGCCATCCATTTAATCCTGATGAACAGGTACTCTGACACAGTTGATTATGAAGTGGGCAGTTGTTATCCCCTCTGTGAGAGCCACTTAATGCTTAATGAAGGGTTGCCATTTAACACAAGTAGGGTCTCGATTTTAACAGTTGAAAATAACCAAGTTTGACATGTGAGTGGAGATAAAAAGACCATCATCTCGGAAAGGCATGTCGTTAAAGAGCGGGAAGAAGCCAGATGGCCACTTTCCACTTGCACATGTTCTTTTATCGTTCAGTGGAAAGATTATTCTGATTAATGTATGACATTAAGGATGGTTACATATGCTGACATAATACAGTATGTAAAGTACTACTGAGAAAACGGTATGAACGACAGTTTCTCTTTATCACTTTAGTGATAGTAGCTCATGGAACTTTAAATGACAGTTCAGCCAAAAATGAATATTCTATCATTATTTGCTCATGTTGTTTGTATATATAAAATATAAAATTAGATATTTTAAGAACATTTTGAGAACTGTTTTTGCCTATACATTGAAAGTCAATGGGGACACTACACCCCATTGACTTTCTTTGTATGGACGATTTTTTAAAGATATTTTATTGATTCAGAATTGTTGAAAGAAAAATTATATATAATATCAAATGATTCATTTTATTTTCTTATTTTTTTTATTCAGTCACTGGAATAAAGCGACCAGAACAGTATCTAAAATTTCTCCTTTTGTGTCCTGCGGATGTTTGGAACAACATGAGACATTTGTAAAAATAACGACAGAATATTCATATTTTGGTGCATTACTCCTGCTATTTAAAAATGTGCAATGAGATTTAATTTCCTCGCATGTCAGGCATAAAGGCAAAAAAAAAAAAGGTTTTCCTGTGAATAATTCAAGGTTGGACAGATCTCTTCTTTGCGTCTAAATGTGAGACCCAGTGACAGAGGTTAGAAGATTTAATGGAGGAGAATGAGGAGACCAAAGAGCCTTTGAGATAGAGAGCACGAGGCACAGACAAATTTCTCACACAAAGACCAGTCACTCAGTAAAATGTAGCATTCATACAGGACACATAACTGATGTATGAGGGCTTTGTGTCATTATCATTACTTATAGATTAGAACTGATAAATAATTACACATGTTAAAGGGACATTGTTAATCACATCTGAATGTGCAAAGGCTGACATCAATTTTCCTCTCATTTGGTTACGAAAATGTCTTTCATTAATATTTAGACTGTTTAACCCTCTGAGTTAGTTCGATTTAGGGGGGTTTAAGACGGAATTAGCTTTAGTTTAACGCCCTATTTATATCAAACAGCAGAAAACAAATCAGACAATGAGGAAATACTCATCGCGTATATATATATAAAATTATATATTGATAAAGGATGTTAGTTGGATGCACAAGGGAGAGCTAAACGTCTGAAAATGACTTTTAGACAAATGTAGAACTGAACTTTGGATCACGTTATACTCTGCATGTTATCGAGTTCAATCAACGAAGATATGCAGACTTAGAAAGGTCAGTTTTCATTGAAAAAAACAGTGCGAGCGTATTTGTTTTACACTTAACATTTAGATGTGATGTTAGCTCAGCACAGAAAAGGAAGTTTGCATATAGATGAAATAAGTGCAACCAACCAAAAAGTCTGATAACTTACACATAACAGTAGAGCATTAATGCCCAATTTTCTTTGATAATGTGCTGATGCAGGCGTCTGAGATCGTTTCTGCACTTTAATAACCGAAATAGTTTCTTGGGGAAAATCGAATAACATGCAGGATTCATCTGTTTACAGATGTCTCACGGGTCCAAAGATTACAGCACGGTTAAGTTTCAACACGTTTTTTTTTAATTCATTACACTCAAAGGGTTAAAGGGGATTTTGAAACGTTATTCTGGTTTTAGTGTTATAAGAAGCAATAGTCCCTTTAACTGCTTGGGATTGGAAAATATAAATCTAGATTTTATAGTTAAAGTGTTTTTAAATACCCTTGCTTCAAGATTAGCGAAGTCAGAGGGGATCACAGAAGGAAAACATAAGACAGCAAAAAAAGAAACTATTTACAGACAGTTGTTGCAGTTATGGAGCGTTGCTAGAGGGTTAGTCAGGGTTATGTTTAAGATTAAACCTTAATGTCTGAAGCGGTGCAGTTCTAACTTTGTGAAGGACATGATCTGAAAAGCACAAGCCACATGGAGAGGACCGATTGGATTTACATTGTAAGTAGGCAGCCACAATTCACGGTTTGCTTTGGCCCACTACATGCCAATGCAAAGGCTTTGGTTTTAGGAAGTTTCATTGAAAATGGCTTGAAGCTTTGTGGTTTTAGGGGAACTGCACCTCTTACAGAGCCTTAATAAGTCATTAAGTCATTGTTTAATTAATTCATTTTTATTACCTTTGTCGAGTAGCCACTCGTCAACTACCCGACCAAGTCTGTATGGAATTCTTTGCCTGGCTATAGCAAGCCGTTCATTATCAATGTTCCCTTCAAAGAATTTAGAGAGACAGATAAGAGGTTAATATCTGGAAGTTCAAGGGTCACATGGTTAAAAACATGGCAACAAGACTATCAAGTTTAGCAAGTTAGGAAGTCTAAACGAGCTTTATGCTGGTAGTTATGTGGTTTTAAGGTGGATTCTTAGTTATTAGACAGTTTAGAAGCTTGAGACTAATTAGAGCATGTTTAATTCTGTTTAGAAAGCTTTGAGGACATATTTAGTGATCGTTTATCTTCTAATTTTGGTCTGGTTGATTGTGATGTCATCGTAGCTAATAATACTTGAGGGAAATTTCATACAATCAATAAGACAACAATGATATCAGTGATAATGTCACATATTATGTGCAGTTATACAATGGTAGTGTCAAAGCTGCTCCGGAAGACATTTTCTGGTCTCTGCAAGAAATCAGAGTGAGAACAATGCAATCAGTGCTGCATCTAGTATCAAAATCTTGAAGTAACTGCATAAATAAGGACACGTGTAATTATAAAAAGACACAAAAGATATAATTGACTCGGTGTCATGGCTGCCAGATAAGGAACAGCGTGTATCTACAGTCGACAGTTCCCGTTTTCTGACAGATCCCTTCACTAGAGCTAAAATGAGCTCTGCTACTCACTCAAAAGAACAATCTGCTCATATCACTGTTTTCTCTTCCCTGCTCTCAACCACCATCTTGTCAAAATCCACAAGTCCTCCTAATACTCCTTTATACCAGTTTGGTCAGTGTTGTTTGCCACACAGTGATGTTTTATTTCCTCTCAGACATCACGTATACAACTTCACACTGGCTGAGACATTCCCAGAAAATTCCAGTAAGTCCTTCATCGAATCTAGTAAATGGGTCAAAGACATATGATACAAATCTAAATTAAAACATGTCAGTTTCTTTGTATTTATGTTGTTTCCATACAGTATGATTTCTAAAACTTGTAAACCATTTTCAAGACTTTATACCGTTTTCAAATCTAAATGTATAAGCTCTAAACATATCATGTGGTGTAATCATCATGTAAAAAGCAATGACATATCTAATCATCTCATAAAAACAAGGACCTTTTCTTTACAACTTTAATACATGTACATTTACATATCTGAGTTAACATATATATATATATATATATACAAACATGCAAAAAAATAAGAAATCAGGAAGGGGGCCAACACTTTTTCACACCACTGTATAATATATTATTATAAATTATATATATTATTTGTTGTGAGCTTATGTTTGCTTTTTTTAATTTCGTTGTGTTGTGAGCTTATGTTTGCTTTTTTAATTTTGTTGTGTTGTGCACTACTTGGCCACCGTACAGAGGTGTATTCAAATCATCATATGTATGAACAATGTTTTTGAACAAATTAAAAGATAACACTGTCACGCCATTGACCCACATACTGTGAAATTACAGAATTTTCTTTTTTTTTGCAGTTAAAAGTATTCTTTCTTGAAGGAAGATGTTGGTATGCCAAGTGTTAACGGCATTTTTTTTTTTACATACCACATACTGTGTCATGTTCCTTCTGTGACAGCCGTGTGAGATACAAGCCTTCCGTTCATCCTACCCACCCTGCAACCTGAATGAGGGCCAAACCTCCCACTCCCATAAGCCTGTTAAAAGAGCTCATGTGTGGCAAATTCTGCACTGAACCTTCAAAGAAAACTTGAAATAGGTCTCGTCCATGAGTAAGTGGCGAAAAAAGCGAAAACAAACCGATCCATCCAATAAAGTCCGCTCTGATGCATTGCTATTCATAGGCTTCCACTAGATTCTTATTTATGGAGCACTGAGCAAAATACCGAGGCGAGCGGTCAGTTGCAACCGTGTCCGCAGGGAGCAGCAAATCTGCCATTGGGGAACATATCCGTTCATCTAATCCTCAGTTTTAATTAACTGAATTAACCGAAGCCGTTAATCTAAGCGATACACAGCCGGCTTCATTTACACACGTGAGCTTTGTGAGTGTCGGATGACACGCAAGACCTATATCATCGTTTTTTTAAATCCCCGGGATGACAGGTGCCACATAAAAGCCGTGCTATTCCATTTAAATGTGCATAACTCAGTTTTAAAGGAAGCATGACACAACTGTGACGACTTTGAAGCCCAGCTTTATCCCGCGCTTTGGAAAGGCTGCCCCATCTGACTCTGGCCACCTGAGGGGACTTAGGGGGAGACCTGGCAGATAGGAAGCCTATGTCGCAGCAGTAGAAAACCAATTTTCCGTTTCAGAAATCAGACGAAATCTCAGGCCCGAGCAGCAGGGACGCAGCGCCATTCAACCTCTGGCAATTTCGAGACCCCACACGCGGGGGTGGAAGGAGCGTAGCAGGTGAGCCGAGGCGCCGTTTTATTTGACTAGAGCTGTATTTTTGCTAAGGACTCCTTGACGCTGCACTAACCTGCCGTGAAGCAGCACATCGGAGGAACCGAATGAAAAATGAGGATGGGAAAGACAGGATTGCTATTAGAGACGGAGAAAATGTCTTCCTGTGGAACAGCAGCTATGAGAGGAAGGCAGCTCCCTAAGCACACAGTGGGGAGAGAGAGAGTTTGCACAAGTCTAATTGGAAAGCACACAAGGCCAAGGGAACCCAGAGCGAGATGTCTGTATAGGACGGGGACGGTTCATGGGATGACTACTGCAGGGTTGGGATCATCAATCAAGGCTTGTTACAAAAGTTTTAGACTGTGCAATATCGGTTTACGGCGCCGACTACACCACAACTCAAGAGCGCCGGGGTTCAAAGAGCAACCTGCGAGAGGCATTTTGGCTGACGCTAACAAAATTTAAATTGCGCTTTGTGGTTCAAAGTTTGCGTACGATTCAGGGATGGAGGATCTTCACAGGCACAGAGACACCTTCCTCAGCCCGCCTAGAGCAACTGTAAAGGATCCAAATCCATCTCGGGCTGAATGTATTAGGCAAGGCAGCTTGGGGGGGAAATGTGTAAATTTGCAATTGTTATTAGATTGTGCATGCGTTGGTTATCTGGGCGCTGCATGTGGTGACTCATAAACTCTCTGGGAAGAGTTTGAGGGTAAAAACAGCGCACTTCAAACCCAAATAATTCACATTTGAAATTATAAATCAATTTGTACCCTTCAATAAGGCATGCCTTCAACATGCATCCAAATCCAGGCCGAGGGCTTCAAACAACGTCCCTCTGATGTGCGAGTGAAAATATACAGTGTCTCTCTCTGACCCCATGTGTCCATTCCCAAGGGAAGCTGCCCCTATTATTTCTACCAACCACACGTGTAATGGGATCCCCCAAACCCCAAAAATGGCTTTCCTCGTCCTCTGTGGGGTCCTACCTGATGGGAAGCGCTCGATGACGGGCTGGTTGTCCACTTGGAGGGTGGCGTTGCCACCGCTACGCGTAAAGCGAACCACGTGGTACTTGCCGTCGTTCACGGTGACTGCAGGCTCATCTATGGTGATGTCATCTGTGCCCACATTGAAGATCACACCCACCTTTCCTTGTTCCTGTGCAAGACAGTTATTTAGAGGTGGACATTAGGGATGAGACATGACAGTTGACTAGTCGATTATTGAGGTCAACTAGTTTCTAGATTGTGGGCACTTTTGGCCCTGTGGATTTGTGGTCCAAACAAACACACGTTTTATACTTTAACTAGTTCATTTAATTTGTTTAATAACAACGTCTAACAGTGCAAACACATACATTATAAATCTGTCATTTTTTTCAGTGACACTGTAGTGGGAATTGGAAAAGCTAAACATAACTAGCATTTAATGTGTCATAAAGGCATTATTATAATGCAATTATATTTTCACACTTATTTGACACAATTTAACAAAATGCAGCATGACTGGAAATGAAGCACAAAAAAATATTCTGCTAACAAGTGATATTTTTCTTTTTCTTCACACATCATGTCTCATACTGCATTAATATAAATGTTTACAAATTTTTACACAATAAATATTCAATGTTCAAAAGGCATATGTTTACATTTAATATTTTAATTATACAATGTATTTGAAAATGTTTTTCATGTAATATACAGTATAAATAATATTTATTATGACTACATTAAAAATGTTAGAAAAAATTTTAAACTGTGCAAGACTGAAATAAATTAAATAAAAAGATACCGGTAAATTGATATAAAACACAAAAATCTATAAACAGATTAAAAATTCTATAAAAATTCTATACATAAAATAATTTAGTAGTAAAAGAGTTGTAAAACCATAAAAGTAAATGAAAAAGAATAAAAAAATACATAAAAATGAAAAATAAATGATGAAAAGTAAAAGGTTTTTAAGACATTAAAAAAACTAAAGATGTTAAAAGTAAGAAGGTACACTTGATAGTTTAAATAAAAATAAACCCGTGACATAAAAGTGCCCTAAGTTGAATAAAGCTCCCTACACATGTATTTTTGATATTTTAGAGACCTTTTAATTAGTGTGCTGACAGCTACACAGTTTGTAAACGCCCCTACAAAACGTGTCTGATTGGGTTCAGGTGAACCCGAAACAACAAAGCCCTGTAATTACACAGGGCTTTCTTTAAGACCAATTAGTTGACTAGCTGTTCAGGCAACCCACCTCCAAGTCAATTTTTGCACATGGGTATAACCAATATAGAGATACATCATGCACCATCACATGACCTAATCATCCAGAAAAATCTCTGGATCATGAAGCAATTTAAAACAGCGATATTTAAGGGTATTGGATGTGACAATAAAACGAAATGAATGATGGCGAGAACGATAGGGAATATCTTGTGAGCAAAAAGAAACATCTGGTCATGCTACAGTGGCTCACCCTTGGGAGAGGAGCTCAGCAGTGTCCTTTGTAATGCAGGAGGGGAAATGGAGTGTGGCTCCATGTTTTACATTCATCACCGCTCCTTCTCACAAAGGCACACACACAGTGGCTCGCCAGCTACTGACATCCTGACATGTATAACTACTGACAGTTTCCTGCTGTTTTTATTTTAACAGTGATTCAATTCTACCCGCCACTAGCCACCTCTGGGGGGCACACTTGAACAGTTGACACCTCAGAAACGCTACCTCGTTCACATTGCTGGCGTGGAATGTGTTACCATTCTACAGCTTTAGCATCGTCCAATGTCAGTCACTGGAAAGAGCCAAAACAACAATAATAAAAAAAGTGCTTCGTGTTCTCTGACACAAAGCCACAGACAGATTGCTAAAACTTCCACACGTTTGGAGTTTGGATATATTCCTTCATTCCTCTGACCTCAACTGACAGGTTCTCATTGAGATGCTGATGTCTGACAAATATCAAACAGAGCATGAGGTGAATGCAGAGTGTGTTCTGGAATCTAAAGGGCGGAGATAACAAACTAGCGAGTGTGTGCTAATGCTAGTCTGATATCAATGTCTCCTCACCATACAAATGAGGGCAAATCTACTGAATAAATACACAAGAGGATTTCATCCAAATGTTAAACTACACAAAAGCAAAAAATAACAACAAAAACCAGAACACTAGAAGAGAATATGAAAGGTTATGTTTTCATAGAAAGAAAAAGATACCTTTTTATGCAAGCCTAGCCATGGTTTTTGACTTTCTTGAGATGCTGATTGAGTCTTACATGTTAAGCTAGTTAAAATTCACACCAGTATCCAATACTGATGCGGTACTTCAACAGCTATGATGAATAACTGAAATTCCTCCAAAAATGAAATAATTCAATTTAAATGTCACTTCAGTTCAAACACACTCTGCTGTTACAGATTCATTGTACCATCACAATCCATTTTGTTTAAGTAAATCCAGGTACAAGAATGACAGGAATGAAGAAGGTTTTTAATGCTCCAGTCTCCTCACTCTCCATTTTACTCTATTTTTCATTTGGTTCGAGATATTCCTATCAAGCATGAATGATACTGGGAACAGAATGGTTCACAGGATATGGAAAACAGCAGAATGTGGATAAAAATATGGTTGATTACAAGGACAAGGACATGACTTACTCTAACTGAAGCAGCCAATTGACAGCAAATGAAGCATTTTACGGTTGCATGGATAGACTGAAGCTCTTTGCAAAACTATAACAATAACTGAGACATGATCCAAAAAAGTCCAGTTACACAAATCATACTCACAAAAATATACAAGAATCGATCACCTTTTCAAGCAGTCAACTTGATCTGCATAAATCTTTGTGTGAATCATATGAAAACAGTGCATGAAGGTAAACAAAGCAATTCATTCTCAGTGCATTCTCCCTCAATTGTTCTGAAATGGCTTTGTCTTATTGAAGTTCACCTACTCTGAAAATTCAATAGACATTTTCATCTTCTAGTACAGTCGTCTGGACAGATAATGTTCATACTTTTGCCTCATCTTAATGCTGCTCACTTTTCCTTTCTGCTGATCCTGCACATTTCACTCCTTGTAAAGTATTTATTCAAATATCTCTATTCACACGAAAAAACTCGTGAGTTACACTTCAGCAGGTGTTGAAGTGTCCTCTAAAGAACTTTAGCCCAAAAGTCCTTCAGTCCTCAGCAGGAATTAGAGACAGTGTTGTTTGTTAAACTCGGCTGTACAATGTAGCTCGAGGACTCTCTTGGAAGATGAAACAGAGAGATATTGAAGGACAGAGTCAGGAGATGAATAATGGATCATTTATTCCAAACTGCACAATCTGTGGTCCCAAGTAAGGGGTACGTCAGTCCCCTAAGTGCACAATGACCTCCCGATCTCATGACCATAACAAACGGCCAGCAACAGGCTAACGTAAGCAATCATTCATGACTAGAAAGAGAAATGACAGTGATTTATGTTCCAGAGCCTCTGTGTTTGATGCAATACTGATGATGCATATGAGTGAAGGGCATTGTGGGTGACTAATCTCTCTAGAGCGCGCCGCTACTGAGGCAGGACACAATCACCTGTCAACAGCCTGTCCCTGCTGGCTAAAGTGTAAAACACCTGGCTTTAATGCCCAGATGTCAAACATCTGGAAAAACAAAATAAAACAAAACTGACAGAGCAAATTTTGTAAAGGGCAGAAGATAATGTGAATAAAATGCCCAGATACACAAGGGCAATGAATGATACATGCTCAAGGGTAACTTTACTGAATAGTTGTGCCACAGAAACCTGCATCTCAATCACATGTGCAATCCGGTTTAACCAAATGCACATTGGTTTAGTAGTAGTGGAACATTTTAGATATTGCATCCTACACAACCTAACACTCAGAACCGACCTGTGTGATAAAATATGCACAATTTTTACTAAATTATTCCCTCAGAATCAGAACTGATGTGGGGTTTTAAAACTGTTTTACACTACTTTTCTCAGAACTTTTCTGCAGACCCCATACTACTCCCTTTGCTGCCCCCAGGGGGTGTCTGATAAAGATTTTTAAAAATCAGATAAAAATAGTGTCAAGAATTATATACACACATACTACTGTCAAAAGTTTGGGTCGGTAAGATTTTGTTTTTGAAAGAAATGGAACACTTTTATCTTATATTCAAAAGGGACGCATTGCATTGATCAAAAGTGACAGTAAAGACATCCAAAATGATTTAAAAGATTTCTATTTCAAATGAATGCAGTTCATTTCAAAAAAGAATCCTGAAAAAACGTATCATGGTTCCCCTAATCTTTTTAAGCAGCACAACTGTTTTATAATAATGTTTCTTGAGCACTAAGTCAGCATATTAAGGTGCAGTCACATTCATAAAATTTGGGTGAAATTTTGTGGGCAAAATTCAGTCCGCTCACACAGAAGTCACTTTCAAAACCAAGCAGCTTTCTGTTGGTCAGTGCAGCAAATTTTTGTGACCAATTTGAATGAGCGAAATCTGCGCAATGAATTTTTCACCCTCCAAATCGCACAGATTCCTACCGAAATGAATGGAATTCTCTTGCAAAATTTTGCAAAGCAACTGTAAAAGTGACCACACCTTTAGAATTATTTCGGACTCATGTGACACTGAAAACTGTGTCTTCAAGTGACTGGAAAAAACAGTACTTATTAGATGCTCCTTATTGTGGGTAGGAAATAATTAAAAAGTAGTTTCAACTTAATATAGCAGGACAGAGAAAATAATACATTTTCAGATCAAATTTTAGACATATTTTTTGTTCCACCTAAACAGGACTTCATTCCCGTAAATATTTAACGGGCTTAGAAAATGCTAGGAGATAATCACATTTGGTGGTCCAAGCATTAAAGGATTAGTTCACTTCCAGAATAAAAATTTCCTGATAATTTACTCACCCCCGTGTCATTCAAGATGTTAACGTCTTTTCTTCTTCAGTTGAAAAGAAATTAAGGTTTTTGAGGAAAACATTCCAGGATTTTTCTCTATACAGTGGACTTCAAGACAAGCATTTGTGTTTAAAAAGTATATACATTTATTTATTTATTTTTTAGAAAATGACTGATCGTTTCGCTAGATAAGACCCTTATACCTCAACTGGGATCTGTGTATATCTTTGTTTCGGTTTCTCCTTTTGAATGACGAATATATACTATTGATAGCTGCTGATATAGACAGTTAATTCCTCTCACGCATGCACAGAACGCACGTGTTAGTTTGCCGTCGGTTGTAGTCTGTGCGGTGTGTTCGAGCACAGCTTTTTGGTCCGATGCTGCCGACGTGAGGTGACAACACCGTCGGCTTTCGTCGCTGCTAGTTCTTTGAAGTCAGCTTGGTGTGTCCCGGCCTTAACCCTTTTTGTGAATGTAATCTCCCACACACACACACACACACACACACCACAACAGTCAAACTGTCGAGCTGCACTCTAATTTGCCCTTGCACTGTAACAAAGCTCTTTTCTCTCCCTCATATGGCCTCCGAAGCACATCATCCCACTGCTCCTACTGACCCTGTGTGACCACACAGGCATTGAGCTGCCACATCGGGTGCAGCTCCTGTTTGAGCTGGGAGAGTTTATAGTGTCTAGGAAAGAGCTGGAGCATTATGGTATGGAAGCTGATGAGGGCAGAAGTTGAAGGAGAGGACACAATCATCCCGCTTCACTCTTTCCCTGCCCCCATGCCCTGTGGGTAACCCCAGTGCTGCTTTAAAATGGTTGATGTCCTCCACACAAGGTGAGTGAGCGAATGGATGCCAGTGGCGATTTGAGGAATTTTTTAAAAGAGGGGAGCCTCAGAGGGGCTCAAATAGGCAAGAAGGGTCAGACATAATAATTACGAATGGATGCCAGTGGCGATTTGAGGAATTTTTTTAAAAGAGGGGAGCCTCAGAGGGGCTCAAATAGGCAAGAAGGGTCAGACATAATAATTTGTGTCAATGTGATTCCATGTTCTTGAAATGTGGATTTAAGGCATCACACTTGCCTTCTTTTCAAGCAACTAGAGAGGAAAACTGTATCTTTTAGGCCCACCCACTGTCTGAATATTTTAACTTCTACATAAAGTGTTAATTAACCTAAAATTAATCTGCTAGATAGAACAAAAAATGTTAAGAGAAAAGTACAGCAGTGTACAGCATAAGGAATCTGGGAATTTTAGAATGTACAGGATCATGATGCATCATTCAGTATATCGTTAACAAAAATAAATGGAAACATTTACTAATTCAATGTATAGCATAAAATTGAAAACCATAAAAAGGGGACCCATGAAAACCATGAAACCATGAAAATACTGCCCCAACTACTGGGACAAAATAACCCCTTACTGAGGCCAAGAAGACCCTCAGAGTAAACTTCATTAGATTTCCCACTGAAGGTGCCATTAATGTAAAATACTAATGTTCTTTAAAGGGAAAGTTCACCTACAAATGAAACTTTTGTCATCATTTACTCACCCTCATGTTTACTCACCTTTATCAATGTCTTTCTTCTGCTGAATACAAAATATGTTATTCTGAAGAATGTTGGTAACCAAACAGTTGACGGTAGACACTGACTTCCATAGTATTTTTGCCCATACTGTGGAAGTCGATGGCTACCGTCAATTGTTTGGTTACCAACATTCTTCAAAATATTTTTTTGTGTGTGTTCAAAGAAATGTATATACAGATTATATGAGATTTTGTAACATCAATGATAAAAAAAAAAAAACCTGTATTGACCGCCATATTGAATTTAACACCAATGAAAATGAGCCTGTGAGGGACAGACTTACAATCTTTACAATGGCTTGCACTGTATAACGGTCCTAGATAATGTAATTTTCCCCAACTCATAACGTTAAGAACTATTTTATGGGGTTTTAGCTAAACAATAGGCGTGTTGTTAAACAACAGTACAATCCACTGAATGGACTGTATTTCTATCCCTCACAACCTCGTTTGCATTCGTGTCAAAAATGAAATATGCCGCCACCCTGACTATGGTTTATTCTACAGTAAATGCTGTTTACATTTTAGATTTAAAAGGCTTAATTTATCTAAATTAACAAGAAATGTGGTATCTGTCATCTAAATGGGCTTTGTAGATAATTCTGACAGGATTTCAAATTGGTCACATAACTTCCCACTAGTAATGGGAGAAGGGTTAAAATGCAAACAATTATAAGTGGCTCCTTCTTCATGAGAGAAACAAAATTCCACGTCCAGGCACTCGCATAGATTTTAGTTTTTAAAAAGCTTTCATTTTCAGGGCTACATATTAAAAAGCACCAACATGTATCGGCCCAAACAGGTCTTCATCAGGGTGCCAAATAACAGAGAACAGGAATAGTTTTGTTCTGCTTCAAAGTGTTTGGCTTCCAAAAGCCTATAATCTTCTGGAAAGGGGCCAATTCTCCTTGACCCCACCCCTAGCCTTGTCTACGGTGGCCGTCCTGTCATTGCATGTCGGCTAAATGAGAGGTTGTAAGTGAAAGCTCCTGGTTTTTAAAGACTTTGCTAGATATCACCAGAATTCATGTTTCTCCCACTATGACCTCATGCTGGATCAAACTTCACCAAGACCAGCTACAATCTCCTTCTCATCACTTAATCATTTTTTTAAAACCCTATTATAAAGGATCTTGTAGCATGAGTGCCATACAACATGGGGATGCTCAACACCTTTTGTACCATTACAGCCCAGCAGGACATGATTTATCGAGGCCGTAGAGCTGCCAGGAGAGACAGTGCGGCCCAGACGCAGACATCTGCTCGCTGCTTAGTTACTGTAGCACAGATACTGCAGATAGTCAGGAGAGATGGGAAAATGGAGAGAGTGCAGAGCATTGCAGTATCGCTTAGATGTACTAGAATGGGAGAAATTGTAACCCTCAGAATGGCCACTATAGGAATGGAAGCCATGACTGAAAGTCATGTAGAGGCATTTTCTGTTTATTTTTAATCTAGAACAGACTATAATGCATTTTTAGCATGATTTGAGCTGAAGAAACAAATCTTCTGATATCACTGCTGCCAGATGGTATTGCTGATTTGTAACATGTGATTGAAACTAAATGTCTTGACACAGTTTGAGAGTTTCAGACTTTTTTCCTTTAAGGGACTATAAGCTACACTTCTAACCTAAAATAGATGCTAAGATGGCCGTGAGCGAACTGACCTGCCTTAAAAGGACTTGTAATGAAATTCTGATGTTTGAATATCTTGTCAATAAGTCAGATACGAAGTCTGAATCCATCCTGGTTCTGTCCCTCAACATTCCTGTTTATTTTTCATTATCCTCTAAATAAAAGGTTTAAAAGACAATGTGTGGGGAAAATAGAGGCATCAATTCTTAGATTTAAAAACTGCTGGATACACTTACATATACATGTAGTTTCTACAGATTTAAAACAAGCAATCCAAATGTAATATCAACCAGCATGTCTCATGAAAACCTACACTTACCCTGTAAGCATCAAAAACACTTCATAATGGAGATGTGATTGTTTTGAAGGTTTAAAATGACTGTTTAAGGAATGCTTGCTGGGCTCGAGACTGTGAGAGGTTCGTGACACAGAATGATGGCTGCTTCAAAACCACCCAGAGGAAAAATAAACCAGCCGGGAAAGATTCATTACCTGTCAGCATTTACCTTCCCACAGAGCCTATGACCACTATTCAACTCTGCATCTTGAGACTACAGCTGAAAATCATACTAAAAAGACAACCAGAAGCCCGCAGCGATTCAACTTCAACATCTCTGCTCCGAATTGAGGCAGACAACCTTGTTTTGTTTACGTTCTCTCCCTCTAAATTGGAATAGCCCTCTTTTCATTTGCATGAGCGCTTTGAAAATGCCTGCCCTACTTTCCGGAGGAGCAAAGGCGAGGTAAAGCAGAGGAGACAATGACTATTAAGGAAGCTAATTTTGAATAAGAGAGCCTGTAAACCCTTGAGGCAAATTTAACCACAGGCTTTTGTTCTGCCAGTGCAGAGTCTATCTGATAAGAGACAGGCTGCTCTGCATATTACCGATAACACTAATTAAAGGTAAACATGTCTTCCCGATCGGTGTGCGGAGGGTGGGCAGGGAGCATCGAGCGAGGGCCAGTGATCGTGACCTTTGGCTGTGCTGCTCTAACGCATGGGCTCACCTGTCTGTTTACCCACACACACTGCGGGCTAATGGGAGTCACCGAACATGACCTTCACAGTCAGTCGGAGGACAGAGATAGGCTTAAAGAGACAAGTGCCATTGTTCTCTCAGGGGATTTTTTAAACATTGGGTAATTTGACAAAATGAAAAGAGCTTAAAATCCCTCTATCGTATCAAATAATCTAAATTTAGAGTCTAATAGTTCAAATTCTGCCATGCGTTTCCTTAAAGCTGCAGTGTGCCATTTTTCTGTCAAAATACTTTCTCTTAAGTTGACATGAAATGGAAATTCAGTCTTATTTTCTAAAAGCATATAATGAATCTTATTGTGAACAATTCATACATGCATGCGTTTCATGTTTTCTTTTTTGAACTGTTGATTTATTGATCAGAATGTCATCAGAATGTCATTTTTTTCTTCTTCTGGTGTATGCCAGACTTCTCTAAAGATTTCATCCACTTAAAACACGCTGCTTTCTTACAATTGACTGCAAGCTCGCACTCAGATCTGTCTCCATTCAATAATAACTGAAGGACAGAAGTCCTCGCCCTATTTTTTCTTTTTCTTGTTCGATTCCATTTCACTTGGATGTACGGTATGTCACAATAGAGAATAAAATATCTGTAGCTACTAGGGATGCAACAAGTTAGCCCACGGTTCAATACATACATACATAAGTTGCGATTTTAATTTTTAAAACAAATTACCAACAAAAAACTCCTGTACACTTCTGTACAGTGGAGAAAGACATGGATTATTATATGTCTACTTAAAAATGTCATTATGTTTCCTATCTCTACCCAAAATACGATGGATTGGTCATCATTTCATTCATACTGGATGCCAGAGGGCGCCCTCGTGCAGAAACTCCACATTTGCATCACAGAAGTAATACAGAACTCATGACACTCCAGGATATCCCTATTATCGAAAAAAACAAAAAACAAAAAACAAACATCCAGCTATCACTGTAGTTGAATAAAAAGACGATTTTGAATGATGAAACAAAGACAATAAACACTCGACTACGACAACATATGGTTTATCTGTGTTCTTCAAGCCATCTCAGGTATTTTCATGTTAATTATGTATATAGTCCATTGTTAATCGACATATCCTTTATTGAGTATAGATTATATTTTCTGCCTCATTCTGTGATAAAAAGCCACCTCAGATCACAAAAGGAAGTTATTTCAAACATTCGACTGGTGTTGTGGAGAAAAAACATGTTATAATGTTATCTTTTGTTGGACAACAGGTTTAGAAACGCTTCTCATTACAAGACAGCAGATGATGTTCGGCTTGTGTTGCTTTTTCAAATGCACATTATAAGTGGAGAAGCGTTTCCTCATCTCAGTGCATACACTCATGGAAATTATATGCAAAACTGAAAAAAAAAAAAAAAATTCACAAATGCGTATTGAACAGTGGATGTCGTACCGAACAGTTCAATACTATATTGACAATTGTAGCATCCCTAGTAGCTACTTCCGTTTGAACAACTTTCAACACAACCAAAATGCTACAAAATCTCATATTGTTGGTCAGTGTTTCTTGCCAAATAAATAGTTGTAAGTTAACTGAGCGTAAAATGAAAATTCATAAATGCTTATTATGTATGCATTATGTATTTTTAACTTTTTTTATATTGACCATTGAAATTGGCCATGTCAGAGTCAGAGAGAAAATAATTTAGTCCACTCAAATTCTCATTTTTGAGAACTACGCCCACTTCTAATTTTTTAATGCTACACACACATCTCAAAATCCAATTTACAATGGCTGGATAGAACAGATAGATGGTCCCTGCCCCATTCCTTCCCCCCTTTTTCAGTAATCTGTTACACTTGGATGTATGTCACATTTAGGCCTGTCACGATAACAACTTTTTGTTGTGCGATATATTGCCCCAGAAATAATTGCCTTTTTTTTGTAGAAGCATTTTTTTAATTTGTACTAGCAGCACCTCATGACTACACCACGTTATGTACAAGAAGCTGCAAAAGACACAAGCACAAGTGGAATGTACAAAACATGGTGACATTAATTTTTAAGTAAATATATTGGGCGATATATTGCGTCACCAAAAATTATTGAGGTCATGTACATATATTGCGCGATAAGTCGATATATTGATTATTGCGACAGGCCTAGTCCCCAATATGGAAGGAAAGATCTGTTGTTTCTTCTATTTTGTTGCGGCTATAAATAACCATTTTCTGGTAAATAACCATTGGTAAAAACAGAAGAGGCACTGATATGTAAACGTAGGCTGTAATATGTGAACTGTACTGGACATCTGTTTTTTTTTACTGTGTAGTTTTAAAAAATAGTCTAGGCTATGAAAACTGTTGCATCATTAGACTATGTGTAGAGTTGCACTGCGTCCATATGTCTTCAAAATTTAGCCTCATGTTAATGGCAGCTTTGGGAAATGGGTGGTGCAGGGGTTTTCATTAAGATGGCGCTCTAGACGTAGATGACTGCGACTCATATTGGCCACATTGGCTGGTAATGAAACATCCTTTTAAGTCTGGATGCTGAAAAAGCTTTTCACAAGAGTGCATTTTTATTCTTGGCATGTCCCACATAAAATTCCCATCTTTTTTTTCAGCAGCTGAACGCCCTGCCACAATATAAGCCTACTCTTCTGGTACTTTCCTCTTAATGAACTGCGCTGTTTTTGTGTGCGACGCAGATCTGACGCAGGGGCCCACTTGAATGCAAAGTTATTAGCTACTCTCTCATATGGAATAATAGAATTTCCTTTTCCTATTACCAAACCCTGCCCTTGTCATTTGCCTTTTTGGGTTAGTGATCTTGAAGTTTCGTGACAACACTGTCTCATGAGATTTTCAAATAAAAATGCAATGTGGCTACAGGCCGCTTTGTCACGTGAAGTGTCATGACCTGTGGCTTTGTGGCTGCACTGAGTCAGACCTCCTAATGTGAGGAATGAAATGGCCTTAATCCAGTAGACTACGTCTAGACATCTCGCTGCATGGCTCGGCTCACCCCGCAGGCGACCAATGTGACTGACTGCTCGTAATAAGACACATCAACATTTTTGCAAAGAGAAAACAATCTCATGAATGGTAAAGCTTGACAGGAGCACCCAGGTTGTCTTGGTGTAAATGAGCTAGGCTTCCAAGAGACCCATCTTGAAGAGTGATTCAAAAAAAAAAAAAAGATATTTGTACAAAACAAATGAGGCCCTGGTAAGTTATTGAAATTCAGGAGAGAGGATGGAGAAAACAAAAGGATGGAGGGATGCTATACTCAGTGCAGCAGAGGAAGAAGGGAAGAGAGTCTAATTAAAGTCTGGGCACAGGCTGAAAGACTGACTTGTGACTAATCTAGCCTGAAGGCACATCTCTATTGCGGCATGCACATGGGCAAGACACTGCAAGCAAAAGCAGTCTTGTGGTCTGTTTATATTGCAGTACATGTTAATATTGCATTGAGGAGAGGCAGCCATTGCACATTAAGGTGGGCGGATAGGGAATATGGGGAGCTTTGAGGAGCGGGGGGCTTCGGTTGCTACAACTGCATAACTGTACATTCACATTCTCACAAATAAATACTTGTAGGATTCAGGGCCGTTTTACGGTATTGCGGTAATCATAAACACTAAGGTCCGAAGGCTTTTCTGCCCAACCATGCACCTTGGGTAGGAGAAGGTTGATTTTTAGTGGACTCATCCTCTTTTTGCAGGTTTGCTCTGACATCTATGACCATGAAAACCTTTACACGGCCCTACATTGTGCCCTTGGATGTGAGCCCAAATTCCCATATGGTAATTCTGGCCTTGATAACACTTTATAATAAGGTTCTATATGTTAACATATGCAGAATGCATCCATGAATGATGCATTAGGTATTATGAGCTTTTTTTAACAGCATTTATTAATCTTAGTTAATGGTCATATAAAAAATAATACACACCTGTTCATTCTGTAGAAAGTGTAGAAAGAATACATGTAGAAATTAACTTCAAGCTATAATTAATACATTCATTTGAACTGATAAAACCGTATTGTAAAGTGCTACTAAGATAACAGATTTTCAAAGTTATTTAGGTCACACTTTATTTTAAGGTCCAATTCTCTCCATTAACAAATCATTAACTATGACTTTTGCCTTAATAAACTTAAATTTTTTTGGCTTATTAATAATTAGTAAGGTAGTTGCTGAATTTAGGTATTGGACAAGTTAAAAAGGGCACATCCCCAAGTCTCTGTATAAGACTCAGATTCTCCTTTAATTTAAGTCACTCATTTTATAGTCTGAAAAGTAACAGCATACTACAAATGTTTTAATAATAATGGTAAATGTAAAGTCTCTACTGTATCCAACACACATGGCTTCATATTCTCTAAATATATCTATGAAATTCAGTTGGGAAGATGCCTTAATAAACTTCTAATTTGCTGCTTATTAGTAAGGTAGTTATTAAGTTTAGGTATTGGTTAGGATTACGGATGTAGAATATGGTCATGCAGAATATGTGCTTTATAAGCACTAATAAGCAGCCAATATGTTAATAATAGGCATGCTAATAAGCAACTAGTCAATAGTAAGAATTGGTCGCTATACTAAAGTGTTACCGATATTCAAAGAAAACATTTGCGCATTTCACATCTTGTGCAGTTTTGAGCCAAAAAACCCCCCAAAAAACCCAAAAACATTCAAACGCAAATCGCAATGCACTGTAGATTAACAAGATTTAAACCAGATTTGAAGGCACAGTTCACCCAAAATCCTGTGAATTACTCACGTTTCAAATCAATAAGGCTTTTGTTCATCTGTAAACCTCAAATGAAGATATTTTAAGTGAAACATAAGAGATTTTGATCAACAAACATACATAGAGGCCATCAAATATGTAAACTGAGCCGTTTACCAAATCTGTTTATCATGTCTGATTGTGTCTCTTTTTTTTGTGAACTGACTGATTAGAATCTCTTTATAAACTTGCTGAGGCTTTAAAGTTTTGAGTGAATGGACTTTCAACTGAGGGACAGAAAAAAAATTCAAAGATGAACGTCTATTGAGTTTGGAATGCCATGAGGGCAAACAAATGCTGACAGAATTTTCATTTTTGGGTGAGTTACCATTTAACTAAATAATGCTGCCTGCCTGTGTCAGCCTCTTCCAGAATGCTCAGGTATTTACAGAATGTAGTTGCCATGGCATTGCTGTGCAGTTGCTAAGGTGTTTTGAATGATTTTTAGTCCATTATTATGTAGATGCTAGAGTATTCAGAGTGGTAGCTTACTAGGACAAGCAAAAAAAGGGCACATTGCCAAGACTCTGTACACTCTAAAAAATTTTTTTTTTTTTTTACCTAAATGCTGGGTTCAGCCCGTTGGGTCATTTTATTGGGGTGTTTTTAATATTTGTTGCCCAGGTGCTGTGTAGTTTTTCTGTAACTAAGTTGTTGGGTTATTTTTTTTCTACCCAATCGCTCGCTTGAGCCTGTCTCCAATGAAACAACCCAGCTGCTGAGTTACAGTCAGAGAGCGCGGGCTTTTTGAGACCTCTACAGTAGAGAGCAGTTCTCAGCGCCGCTGATTTGGTGCACTACTTCGGCTTTGTTTACATTTCGGTTTTGGTTTGTATACATTTTATTTCATTTATAAAGTCTTTACTGTGCTGTAAATTGTATTATTTTACGCAATGCAACATAAGGACGAAATGTCAGTCAGCTGCGTGTAATAGTGATGTTACCTATTACACTGAAGCTTCAAAGCACGTATCGAGTAAGCAGCGCAATTCCTCACGAAGCTCTGTGCCGGAGTGCGTATTGTTTTCAGAGAATCACGTGATCAACGAAAAACAAAGCCTCACTTTCTGTCCAATCACGTGCGCGTGTCGGAATATTCGAACCCCCAAATCTTACTTTACGAGTAAGTTTTCATTCAGGCTTATTCAATTACATTTTTAAATACCCAGTCATACAAGTAATATGAAGAATAAAAATTATATTTGACATATGCAATTCATATAGGCCTATGTGTACATTATTCTTCTATTACATCATATTGATATTTATATTGGCATTTAATGCCACAGATTAATGGGTAAATTATTTTATCAGAGAGAGAAATTCAACAAACAAACACACACACACACACACACACACACACACACACACACTGTTAGGCTTTTATTTGTGCATGTAACGAGTCGATCTATGGAATTTGTGGTCGCTGCTTCGTCCTATGGCTACGGAGTGTCTTTGACAGGCTTTTGGCTTCTATATTTTTTATTAACCACCAGATGGTGCTGTTTTTGACACTCCCAAAGCTTTGAATCTTTTCCCGAAACAGTCAGAGGAAAGCCTCAGTGCTTCATGAGGCTTCATTTGCCCATCACTAGCGTGTAATGATTCAGTCCACTGAAGGCGAGCATAGTGAGAACCCATGTGCAGTGTTATTTACAAGTGATCCAAACATCCAAACAATAAATGAAGACTTGACTAGACTTGACTTTCCACTGAAGGCGAGCATAGTGAGAACCCATGTGCAGTTTTATTTACAAGTGATCCAAACATCCAAACAATAAATGAAGACTTGACTAGACTTGACTTGAACAGACTTAACCAGGCATGAACAGACTAAACTCACCGACAGCAGATTACAAAATCAATACACGACAAAGCACAAAGGCAACATAATGGCTACTTATAGCAAACAATCAGGGTCACATGACAAGAACCAACCAATGAGGAAACAAGACACATGACTAGGACAACCAATCAGAACATGACACACAGACAAGAGTACCACATGGCAGGATCACATGACAGGGTAGGAAAAACACATGACAGGAACATGAAACAAGGCAACATATCAAAATAAAAGACATGAAAACCTAAAAACAGAATAATAATTAAACGGAAACAAAACCCAAAACAGACCTTACACTGCGCCTTTTGCCTTGTATAACATAAATGGATTTTATTCATCATTGTACTGAGTTTAACCCTTGTGTTGTGTTCAGAACCCTTTCACACTAACGAGGTTACAGAGCAAAATTAATTTGATGTTAAAATATGTTCTCTAATCTCATTACTGTTTATTTATGGGCAGGTTTTGGAGTCAGTCGTGGCATCTTTCAGCTAAGAGTGAAACGCGAGGCTGTGGTCTGAAGTTCGCAGTTCCCCCGCGAACAGCAGCCCTTCGCCGGCTCAGATTTCAGTGATACACCGGCACGCGAATTAGCACTATTTCGGTGAAAAGCGATTACAGAAAACGGTTGAATACACTTAAATTAAAATGCTACTTATTTTTATGTCTAAAATGCTTGTTAAACAAGTTTAAATGTTAAATCGCATGTTTATCGTTTGTAATATTGTAAACTACGCTGTATTCACCCAAATAAATTCAATTTGTTTTGTATTTTGTCCATGTGTTCTTGCTTAATAATAAATGTTCATCTTTTGATTATTGCTGTTGCCTCTAGTAATTCTGTTTTTTTTAATTCCAGTCCATTTTAAGCCAGAAATATAATAATTTTTAAACAATAGATGACTTAAATAAAACAACCCAGCATGTTTCGTAAAAACATTTAACCCAACCAGCTGGGCCAAAATAACTTAGCATGTGTTCTGTCCAATATTTACCCAGTGCTGGGTTGCCAAATAATCCAAGTTGGGTTGTTTTTAACCCAGCATTTTTTAGAGTGTATAAGACTCAGATTCTCCTTTGAATCACTCATTTTATAGTCTGAAAAGTAACAGCATACTACAAATGTTTTAATAACAATGGTAAACATAAAGTCTCTACTGTATCCAACACACATGGCTTCATATTCTCTAAATATATCTACATACATGAAATTCAGTTGGGACAAAAACATCACATAATCTTATTCACTTCAGGAAGGATGAGGAAAGTCACCTTGTGGGTTTTCCCCTCAGCGTCCTTTATGCACACCAGTGCAACTCTGCAGTACTGCCCCAGGCAAAATTCCCATTCCCCAAAGGTGTGCCGTCTCTCATTCAGAGCGCAGTTAGAGGCTACGGCGGGTCGGGTTCTGACAGTGGCCCTGCATATCGGACGACAATAAATCATCCACCGGCACTGGGCCTGTGGACTGGGAACCAAGGAGGCACATCCTCTTTATTTTAGCCTCGACTGTTTCTGCTGAATTCTAATAAGGACGGCAGAGCCAACATGATTTGGAGTGCAGGAAGGAGGGCGAGATGATTGGTCGGGTGTGGGAGGAGATGTAGCACAGGATTGTGGGATACATGGGTGGGACGAGACATCTAGAGTGAGGCAGCGGGGTCACCTGTGTTGCTTTCACTGAGTAATCACTGTGAAATAGCTTCGGTTAAGAGAGTCTGATATGGAGTAACAACTGCAGAGTAGAGAGTAGGTCCACAGGACTCTCCAAACCACTCTGTCAATGCGAGAGTGACAGCTAGAAGGACCGTTCACACCCACACATGCTCAGACGCATACACAAACACTCTCACACACAGAGCACTGCATGCAATACAGAGAAAAACACTGGACCTAATGTTTTATAGAGTGCAGGGCTGTACGTTAACTTTTTTTTCACATAGCACTGGTGCCAGCCCTGGAGTGTCACCAAAAATTATTTGGGCACACTGGCTACACTTAAAATAAATGAATACCAATGCATTAGATTCAATGCATCCAAAAATATTATGGATTTGGCGGTACTACTTCAAAAGATGGCTACTTTCAAGCACTGCTATCTATCTATCTATCTATCTATCATCTATCTATCTATCAAACTTAAATATATTATTTAAATAATTAATGTTTGAATGTGCAACATATTTGAATTCTGTTTTTGTCCTCATGCTTACTGTGATTATCCCTATAGAGACAGTGGCTAATGTAAATATACACAGTTGTTACGACTATAATCCAATTGATGCACAAGTTCATTTGTCAAATCTTAATCAACCAACAGCAGCTTTTATACCCACGTTGAAAGCAGATCATTTGAATTATGTAAGAGCAGCTCTGCTGGAAGACTGTGACTAGACCTGACACAGCTCAAATCCCCCACTCTGTAAGTTACAGAAACACAGAAGCGAGTTACTTAGATTTTACTACTAACACAATACTACCAGGTATTTTGTCTGTTTTTGCTCTGCCAATAAATAGTTCCGAACAAAGTCACTGCAGAACAACACAACACAGTGGTGTTTCATTCTTGAACTAGCATTTATGGACAAATTGGTTGAGTGAATAATTCAAATGACTCAAAGACTTTTGTTGCCACCTACTGGCATATCAATGTAACCTGCAGAGAGAGTCACTGAGAAATCACTACTAATGCACTGACTGTATGAAATGTGAAAATTGTATTTAAATATATAAATATACTGTATATCGATAACAAAGACACTAACAAAAAAGTTGAAAACGTGTGCTTTACAATAAATGCCATTTTGCTGTGATATTTTGCTGTACAATGCAAAGACATTCATACAAATACTTCTGAGAGCCGCTGTACTGTATAACATGCTGAAGAGAAGCGATATTGGTTCGGTCCATTTGGGTCTACTCCCAGCAAACCCTTTACTTCAGATAATGTGATGAGACAGAGAGGTTGATGTTCTCACGATTCATTTGTTTAGATCGTACATTTGCACTGGCACTTAGATAGAGATCCTGATTGCATAACAGTGTTGTGTTATGACATTTTCAAAGATGTGTACTATAAAATTAACATGGTACGCCCCAAGCATGTCGCAAAATGAAAAACATTTTCAAAGAAAGATGGAAATAAGCATTCATGCATCACTGATGTAGGGTGTTTTGGTTAGTCATTATAAAAAAGGTCACATTTTACAATATGGCACGGGAGGCATTTTCTAAACCTAGAAAGAATAAATATATATTTAAATCACTGTAACATTTGAGTTTTTTAATCATTCTTTTTTTCAAAATACATTTTTAATGTATTTGAGTTTGTTTTATGACATTATTTTTTAAATCACATTAAATTAACATGTTAAATGACAGCACTACTTAGAAGACCTTTGCACCAGAGCACAAAAGCACAAGGGATGCATGTATTTTACCGCAGTATGTTACAGAGACAGCAAGAAAAGAGCTTGATATATTATGTCCTAGGCATGTTGAGTGAGGCATTTCAAAGGAAAGGCTAATCCATCAATCGCATGCAAAACACTTCTCGTTTCAGTCTTCGTGTCATGGTTAAGTGCACTGAGCACACAACCAAACCCTAGATTCTCCACACTCACAACACATTTTCTTTGGGTACCCAAATGCATCTGCTTTAATTCGGAGCAGCTGAAAATATCTCATGTAAAATGTATAAAGTATGAAGTCTTTCAGGAAGTTGCTAAAAAACAGGAAGGCAGCATAGGCCTTGTGTTCCTCCTCCTCACTAGATTTAGCACTAGAAGCACGCAGCCCTGCTGCACAATTTATCAAAGCAAATTTATGAATCAATTGTCATCTCTCCTACTGACAAGCAACTGAGCTCTCCCTCAAACGGCTTGACAAATGGGACGCAAAAGGTATAAGAACACTGTGCTGGGGCTGCTTTCCAGAGTTATTATCTTCTTCATGGTTGATTATGACCAAATGCAGCCTTCATTTGGAGAATCTGACTCAATAGAGGTCAGAAAGACTTGTGTGATGCAGCATCCCACAAACACCTCTGCAAATGCCTCACAGAATTCATTTCAAAAACCTTATATATGACGCATATGTTCGCTAACTGTCCTTGTGGAGAATCCAAAGTCCTTAACCCATCAATAAGGATTTGTTTTGCCACAATGATCCTACTAAAACTCACCAAAGCTCACATACTTAGTACATCCATCATGTCAAAGGCCTCATACACATTACAGATGGATCATTCTCAAAATAAGGCAACATTGGAAAGTCATTCAATAGATTTATTTGAAATAGTCAAGAAACCACATACTATAACCTAACCTTTATTGAATAATATGGAACAATATTGTTTTGCATTTATATTTTTTTAATTGCTTGAATTTGTTAAGTGCCCTTGTGCCCTCCATCTGGTATACCATTTCTATGACATTTATAGTTATTTATTTGTTTATTTTTTTAAATAATTTTGTTTTCCGGGGTTATGCGTTAGTGCACAGTCTACCAAGTGTGCAAAAAGCAAAACAAACAGAAAATTACTTCAATTACTAATAAAACATAAATTATTTAAAAAGTAAATATGCCCCTTGATTTTTTTTCTCATTGGTCTTACCAGTGTTAAAGGATTAGTTCACTTCCAGAATAAAAAATTCCTGATAATTTACTCACCCCCATGTCATCCAACATGTTTATGTCTTTCTTTCCTCAGTCGAAAAAGAAATTAAGGTTTTTGAGGAAAACATTTCAGCATTTTTCTCTATATAGTAGACTTCAATGGCGGCCAATGTGTTTAAGGTCCAAATTGCAGTTTCAGTGCAGCTTCAAAGGGCTCTACACGATCCCAGACGATGAATAAGGGTCTTTTCTAACGGAATGATCAGTCATTTAAAAAAAAAAAAAAATTTTTTAATCACAAATGCTCATCTTGCACTAGCTCGACTTCACACATTAGGTAGTCACGTGTGATGTAGGCAGAAGTATCACCGAACTCCATCTGATTTTCTCCACCAACTTCAAAATCTTCCAACATCGCTGTTTTACCTTTTTTTGTAAATGGCAATTTGTTTTTAAACAATGGGTCGGTACTTCTGCCTACATCACTCCTGACCTTTCCAACGTGACTGTAATGCGTGAGGTCGAGCAAGTGCAAGACGAGCATTTGTGGTTAAAAAGGTTTTTTTTTTTTTTTTAGAAAATGGCCAATAGTTTCGCTAGATAAGACCCCTTACTTCTCGGCTGGGATCGTGTAGAGTCCTTTGAAGCTGCGTTGAAACTGCAATTCAGACCTTCAACCCATTGGTCCCCATTATAGTCAACTATATGGAGAAAAATCCTGGAATGTTATCCTCAAAAACCTTAATTTATTTTCGACTGAAGAAAGAAACACATGAAAATCTTGGATGACATGGGGGTGAGTAAATTATCAGGAATTTGTTTTATTCTGGAAGTGAACTAATCCTTTAAAAACCTGCATTTTGAAAGTGGGAAATGTACTTCCAAGGTCAAAGTTCAGAGCAAGACAAGCCCCGTGTCCGAATAGGACTACTTCCATGCTATATAGTAAGCGAAAAACAGCATTTGAGCCGAGTGGCATGTCCTAAATCATAGTGTTCATAAAACAGTAGGTGAAAAGTACTTCCAGCAAATCTGAAGTGCACACTCACTGGACACTTTACTATCCCATGAGGCGATGGGAGAAGATTTGTGAAGGGCAGTGACAGTGACAACATGGCAGATGTACATCCAAATTTCATTCCAACTACACACATTCATACTATGTAAAACATAAAGTGGCTAAGGTGTGGCAGGATTTGCTATGGTTACCACTATCAAAGTTTCAGGATTGACTCCTATATTCTGTACACACAGAACATTAATCACTCCTGCATTTAAACGCGGCTGCCACTCCCAGAACTCTGCGGTGTGTACGTTTCCGTAGTTCAGTAGGCAAAACAAGTAAGAAAATTTGCTGAATAACTCAACTCTTTTCACAACAATTGCACCTTTAATTATTACACCACACATTGCCATTTGACAGATTTTTCCTCCTTTTTTTAATCACGGCACATCTGTCTAGGGGATACACACCACTAAAAAGAATGATTTCCCTGAGGTGTGCTGCTGCCCCTGGCATCTGTTCCATAGCCAAAGTGCACCTCCACCAGTCAAATACGAGATGGATGGTGCACTGACGGAGCTCTAGAGCTGCTGCACTGAGCCCAGCCAAAATGGGCCCATGAAAAATACTGTACCATAGGGCAGTGTTTCCCAACAACTTTCTGACTTAGATATACCCACAGCCCCTCAGTAAGAAATGTGTTTCTTTTATTCAACTGCATATTATTTGGCATTATCATTAATAATATTATCATTATCATTAATATTATTAACTTAAGCAAGTGGTTTTCCTTCAAACTGATAGTTTAAAAAATATAATTTTGAAAAAAAGAAGAACAATCTAAATATATATACACAGAAATTGATCTTTAAACAGATGACATATATATTTAATTTATAAACTGTTTCTATGTTTTTAATTTGTCGTAAAAAGACTGGTGAGATCGAATTCAAAAGTAATCAACTGAATAACTCCCCTAGAGCAGTGAATATAAAATTTGCCAGCAAAATGGGTCTGTGTGAATATTATAATAAGAGAGTTAAACTGTTATTTTATGCTGTACTCCTGATTCCCTTCCATAGAGATGGCCTTTGCCACAGGGTGCTTTCTAAAGTTGCTTAATGAAGGAGGCTTACAGTGGGCTGTGATTGACAAAGGCCAATTTAATCTGCCTATTAGTCAAACTCACGGTGGGAGCAGCTAATTATAGTGGGAGTCCTTCGTTTTACATTGCAAGAGATCTTTTGTAGCTTTAAATGATGCAAATCGAATTGTCTGAAACATCTCTCTAAGCTTTTGTCCTGTTATACAACAGCTAGTTCCGGTTTCAAAAGTGCTGATATAACAGTTCAACAGCACCGGGACTTTTTTCACTTCTATCACTCTGCTTGTTAGTCTTGATTTCAAGACAGATTGTAAGTCTGGGCAATACTGGTGGGGATTTTTTGAGTCACTGAATTTATTCAAACCCACTGATTCATTCTATTATCAAAGAAGTAAGTGCCTTTATGTGTGAGTCATTGAATTATTCATTTAACCAATTTGATCTAACACACTAATTCATTAAGGAGCAAAAAGTCACTGTTTTTATGAGTGAGTCACTGAATCATTCATTCAACCTATTAATTTAAACCAACTGATTCATTCATTCAAGAAACAAGTGAGTGGCAACATCCCAAACTGCAAAGGTACTTCTTTAGAATAAATATTTACTAGTAATTGTTTAAAAAAGCATGTTCAATATATTACAGATGTGTGTAGAATGAATGTAATCTAGACATGCTACAGTACATTTGTCATATTGTCATTATCATGTGACCTACCAGTGTCAGTTGTGTCGTTTCACTGCTATTCACAAACCTGCAGCCTCATGGGATAGTAAAGTGTCAACTTACGAATATTAGCCACTTTTCGGCTACTGTTGTGTGAATAGTGTAAATTCTGACATACTACTCTTTTTACATACTGTTTTTTTTGCCTACTATATAAATGCACCTACTGTCTGTATGAGTGAGTCATTGAATCATTCATTCAGATGATTTGTTTAAACACACTGACTCATTCAGGTACTCACTCAACAAGTGAGTGAGACATGATTTGTTCAATGACAAAAAGTGATTAATTCAGGAACAAAACACCACGGCTGTGTGTTTCTTAGAGAGAATGGTTCACTCTGCTCTTTTGGAACAATTCCTGTTGATGGTGCAAAAATTCACATAATTACATAACTGGCCATATTATGTTTATAAAATAAATTGCTTAATATTAACATTTTTAAAAACGGAATTCTACAGTAAAAACATCATATCATATCACACTTCAACAAAACCATGCTTTTGTTCTGAATATCAGCACAGCTGTAATTACCAGTGCCAAATCACAGGAAGTCCAGCAGAATCTCACTGTTTGTGTATTGTAATCATGTACCAGTGTAAACAAACAGAAACACATTGGTAAGTACAACAGCAAATGGCCACTGAAGCATCTGCCATCCTGTCCGTGTTCTCTTTTTGATGTCTATGCCAGCTGGCAGAGGGCACCAGGGGCACGGGTTCACCTACCCGGCCGTGCTGATGTCACGACCAGTGGGTCAGAGTCTGGGGTCGCATCTATACTCCATCTCAAGCCCTCTCTCCAGGGGTCCTATGTGTTTGGTTAACATGGCTACCAAGACCATAAAGCTCTATTAATCCATCACTCTGTGCCCCTGACAGGTGGGCAGGTGAACCCTGGGGCACCCTCAACACATGATGCCAACAAAATGGAGGAGGCCAGAACCTTGGTTCAGATCGATACGCACCCATCCGGAATACAAAATTAGTCTGCTATTCATTACAAGCCGTAACAACCCCTGGCTCTGTCTCATTCATCAGCCCGGGCTGGTTCTGCTCAGTTATCATCTAACCTCAGAGTCCGTGGGTGAATAAACGATGCTACAAACCCAAGCAACATCATCAGAGAGAGAAAGAGGGATGAGTAGTAGGAGAGAAGAAGTGGGAAAACCCTGAAGTCAGCTGCCTAAGGGCCATCGGGCTCTGCTACGCCCACCGTAGTCAGTCATTCCATACATCTGTCATGCTCACGACCAATCGGATTATCTGTCCTTGCTTGTAATTTACAAGCTCAAGTAAATCCTGCAACATGAAGGACAAATTTTGAGGCGTAAGCTGAGTTGTCTTGAGAGCAGCGTGAAACCTCAGGTGCTATTTGCCACGCCTCTCCTTCATAACTCGCCGTTTATGTCTACCGTAAAGTTTACAGACTTGTTTTTATATACAACTGAATATTATTTACGACACAAGCCAAATCACAGAGCACTGTAATCAAGGCTGATGCCATCGCCTTGGACCGGCATACTGAGGACAGTGTTTTTTGGATACAGTGTTTCCCAACAATTTTTTTTCTGAAAGCCTCATTAGTAAGGCTCAAATATGCTAATAGCCTTCATCAGCATAAACAACAAACTATTAATAATAATGATACAGAGGTAAGTGGAAAATTTCAGAAAAAAAGACATTATTAATGTTTAATTCTGCATTCTAAAGTCTGATCAATGCAAACATAATTATGTAATTTTTGGTACATTTAGAAATTAATTTTGTAAACAAAGTGTAGTCACTTGTTTTACATTTTTACTTGCATAATGTTGTAAATAATCAGTACTTTGCACAGGCTGATCGTTTGCTTTGATCGCCTCATAGGTCCTCAATATATCTTTATAAACCATGGGTATTAATTTTGTGGTGCCTGATATACTTTTTTGACTCTCAAAGTGACGGTAACCATTGACTTACATTTTATGAGTCGCCAAGCATCACGGTTTCAGCTAAAAATCTTTACTGTTCTACTGAAGAAAAAAAGTAATCTAAATCTTGGTAGAGTAAATTAGCAGCACATTTTCCTTTTTTGGATCTCTAATATATTTAAAATCACTAAATATCACATACTGTATTCTACCACAAATTTGACTGATGCAAATTTATAATGTTACATTTTATTCTTAAATTTAAAATATAATAAATATATTATTTATTAATATTAATATTAATATATTCTGTTCTTAAAACGGTACTGTGTTCAGAGCTACATGTGTAGCAATACAAAATCCCCATGAGATACATGTGTCCCCCATGTTGTGAATCACCATTCTGATAGATACCAACACAGAGAAAAAGCCATCAGAAAGGATGTAAAAAATCCTCCACAGATCCATCCTTCAGCCCACAGAATGGGAGGCTCTTGTGCTTTGTGCCTGTGACAAGAGGAAGAAGTTTCTGAAAACAAGCCCCAGTCTGTGTCTGGGAGAGCAGCTGCTCTCAGACTGTTTATGGCTGTGCTGCCATGGAGGCTCACAGTGTGAAAGTCGACAGTTCACGCTGAATTAATTATTCATTCGGAGGAACCTTATTAAAATGCATCTTTTTTTTTTTTTACTCCCTTGAAATATAATTGCAAGTAATAAGCCAAGGAGGTCAACGATGCATTTACAAGCTTGATCTACCGTCATACTATCTCAGCCCTATGTTGTTTTAATAGGCTAAATTAATATGAAGGGGTATGGTGTTTTTTTTCATAAACTGTTCAGCGATTAATGATTCCATCATTTTTTGGGTAATTTTCTCCTATCTGCCTGGGTGGGGGAGGAGGTGTATTCGGATCTTATCAAGGAGAATTGAATGTAAAGACGTAGCTTCTATTCATCATTTGATCCATGAATCTAGCTTCATATGTCTGAAGCCCCTGAAGCGTTCTCCAAAATGATTCAACTTAAGATTTTTATCCAAGCCAATTTGCATCAGTTTCCCTGTCAGCAGTTCCCCAACTGACTGAATGGAAATGGCAAAGACTACGTTAGTAGCATTGCTCACACAAAAGCCTGCAGATATAATACATACTACAGTTTTGTCACAGCAAAATGAAGGTGTGTTCATGTCATGCTGGAATTACTATAATTACGAGATTCCGGTTTGTAAAAAGCATTCACACAAGCATACATACCATACAGTTTAATGTAGCTAGCACATAGTTGAATGTCCCACTAAACTAACCTATAACTTTATTAATAAGCCTCTTGCATAATGACTATTATTTGTAGTACTGTAGTATTAACTCAAATCACACGGTCATTTTTGCGCTAATAGTGTTACCATAAAAATACATAATTCTAAGTCAGAGGATGTGAACAGCCCCGAGTAGAACGTCCAGAGTTGTCATCTAGTAATTATGGTTATTATGACATGGTGTGAATACAGCATGTCTCCACTTTACTTTAAAATTTTAGGATGTCAGTGGTAAGTTTCAGCTCTGTATCACGTCTACAGCAGATGGACATCTGGCTCCAAAATAAGTGGTCCTTTTCCCACATAAGCAATATATGTATATTATGTATATATTATATTATACATATAATAAGCAATAAATATGTATGTATATATACATACAGTGGGTACGGAAAGTATTCAGACCCCCTTAAATTTTTCACTCTTTGTTATATTGCAGCCATTTGCTAAAATCATTTAAGTTAATTTTTTTTCCTCATTAATGTACACACAGCACCCCATATTGACAGAAAAACACAGAATTGTTGACATTTTTGCAGATTTATTAAAAAAAAAAGGGGTGCTGTGTGTACATTAATGAGGAAAAAAAATTTACTTAAATGATTTTAGCAAATGGCTGCAATATAACAAAGAGTGAAAAATTTAAGGGGGTCTGAATACTTTCCGTACCCACTGTATATACATATATATATAAAGATAATATATATCTTATGTATATATTATATATGACTGTCAATCAAAATTGACAATATTATTGTGTTTGTTGTGTATTAATAATAATAAACAATATATTTTATTTTTATCACATTCTTTTTTTATTATTCATCACACTATTTCCTGCATAAAATATTTTTTAGTAGTAGTTTTGGCAAACAACAACAACAACAACAATAATACTTACTAATACTAATAATAACAATAACAATAACAAGAACAACAACAACAACAACAACAATAATAATAATAATAATAACAATTATTTATATTATAAACTATACAAATTATAAATTATTATTATTATTAATACTACTATTATTGTTTATATTATTCTATTATTATTTCTATTGTAAACTATACAAATTATACAACAACAACGATAATAATAATAATAATAATAATAATAATACATATTTTTTTGCATTCACATTAAATGTCGGATTGACATTTCTAATTATAACAAATATATTACAATTTGTAACATGAAAAACTTGAAAGTAAAATTCTGAAAGATGACTTTAAAAACCTTTTAGATTCATAGTGATACAGCCAAACTGATCCGAAATATAGAGATATATTTAATAATAGATAATAATATAGAGCATCTAGCGGATTGTAGGACAATAAATACAAATAATTAAGAGGCCTATTAGTGCTTCAAACTGAGCTGTGATACTCACAATGTGCAACTGCAGGTAGTCTCCGAGGCCCTGGCTGCTCTCCACCTGCACCAGGATGGCATCACTCTGCTGGGTGCTGAAGCCCACGGCCAAACGGTCTGCCCTGGTGCTCGGCCGATCATTGGGGGCCCATGTGTACGTGATGAGAGCTCCTCCTCTCCCAAAAATATATGTGGTCCCAGCTGCCAAATGAAGGAAGACACGTAACATGAGCTAAGGATTCAAAGATGTTTCATAAGACAAAGGAAAATAAGAATGAAAGCGAGATGTGGAGCAGCACAGCAGGAGGGATGCAGCAATGTGAATGTGTGAGGCAAGATGGATGCTAAAGAACCATCTCACATCGCATATTTGCCCTGTGCTCTGCCTCATATGAGATAAAAGCATCTCTGTCTTTAATATGTTGCCATCTGTTCTGATGTGCCTTGAATGCTCATTTGCAATGCGTTTCCTTAGTGACAAATGTCATATTCAGGACTGCCATTTCAGAAACAAGCATCCTGCGCCGGTTTGGAGCTGAAATGCTTTATTGGCCTTGAAAAGCAGGGCCCTTTTCAGTGCAAACTTCACCCACTTCTTGCCCTCTTGTTGCTCTTGTTCTTCGCCGCATACTTAGGTGCTAATATTTCACTGCCATTGGACATGGCATCGAATCACAGCGGCTGTATAGAAACGAGTATCTGAAATGGAGCCAGTGCCGTGCTGCGTCAGCTTGGTAAGAAACCACAGCAGGGCGGGAGGGATGCCAAGCTATCCGCGCTGAAACAGCCCTAGAGAATGAACCTGGGCAACTGTGTTGACCGATTTGCCAGGGTAAAACGAGAGGTTGTAATGTGAGCTGCCTCACTGCTGAAGCACAATAGCACAGTAATGGGCAGAGGTGAACAAAGTCCAGCTATACTTAATGAACGACGTAGAAAAACACATCAAGAAGGTCCCAGAAACAAGACACATAAAAAATAATTTAATAGAATGTTTTCCGAGGTATTTTTGCAATTACAGCTGATCCTAATTCAATTCTTTTAAAGGCAGGATAGGTGATTTGTTTCCCAAAAATTTTTTGTTATGCTGTTTGAAAGTCTCTTCACATTCTGATAGCAATTACTAAGTTAAATGGTCTAAATATTAGGGATGTAACGGTATTATCATATCATATAATATCATCGTGGTCAAATGATGATATGAAACGATAGGTCTTTCAGGTAAAAAATGTAGTTTTTAAAATATATTTAAACTTCTTATTCTAACATAAAAGGTCTTTAAAGTTGTGTTTTGGGCCATTATGCTTTGGCACAGTATCTGTGAAACGAACTAAAACCGAAAGCACAATATGGCTTAATCCCTTCATCAAGTCTGTTTTCGCTGCACATTTCAAAGCGAAGCGCGCACTTTGTTCAGGTGATCAGCCCGTGATCCAGTGTTTTCCGAGCCTCAGAACAGCTCCACTCACAGTGAATGAATGCAGTGAACTCATTTATTGCATGTGCTGTTAGTTTAACACGCGTTTGGAAATGTAACGCCACCAGTTAGGCTTTTTTTCCCCCGCGGCTCACTGAAGCTAGAATTTTCCTTCAAAATAAAAGCTCTACTGACGTTTTTGTCAAAATAAAAGCTTAAAAGTGCAGAATAAATTGCTGACAGCTAGAGGTTTAAATGGGTAACGTTACTGCAGTCCAAATTCAAAATATCTAATTACCTACTGTAGTGTAAAGCAAAAAATAATATACCTACGAAATATTAATTTTCATTTATATTACAGTGCAACTGTTTTACAATATATGGCTATTACTGTCATTGGAATAACAATAATATCAATTTATTATTATTATTATATTCTAATTTGTTTGGCTTCCTAAAACACCAATGTGAATGTCATTTAGACTGAGACAGTATACCACAACTAAAAAGAGGGTTGAGTCCCCTTTAAAGTTCAGAAAATGGAAGGTGTTATTATTGTAATATTATGCGCTATGTACTGTAATGAGACATAATGTAATCTGACAGCTTTGCAATCCACCAACAGCCTCTCTCATCATTTCTCTGGTTATTCTCTGGCCTGTTTGTGTGTGGTTATTTGTTTTGGAGGAGGCGTGGCTTTGGAGATTGATTTTGCAGGGAGGGTGGGATCTTATGCTTTCAAAGCTAGCTTGCTATTGCTAGCTTTTCAGAAATCGCTAAATGTCTGAGAACAACTTCGAAAAATATATATATAATATAATAGGCCTATTATATATCCATAAACACAGGTGTCCTACACTTTTAGAAAAATGGTACACAAGTATCCCAAATACTTTCCATCTTAACAGACTCGGTTCATTTTTGTTTGTTTTGCACATTCCTATTCATTCCAGTGGTCAGGGTTTCATACTGACACATGTCGGCCAGCTACATACATCAAATGAGATGGATGTTTTTGGATTTAATGGCAACATATTTTGCGAGTTGTTGGTGGTTTGTACCGGCTCACAGGAACTGGATGCTGCATTGCGGTGGTCTGCCATAATTTTTCCTTGTTTGCATCCGCTTTTAAGGTGTGTTGCTTTCTTTCTGGACTTCATCATGGACTGTGCTATACTCTTTCAATGTTATTATTTGTCTTTAATATGCATTTTGTGTTTGAAGTTATTTTTCCCCCTAGATGCACTTTTATGTTTGTTTCATCAAAACAAACTATATATAAAGTAAAATATAAATATAAATTTATTTTTATATAAAGTAAAATATAAAATTGAGTTATTTTATATTTCATTTTATTTTGCACTTTTTCAACAAATTGAGTAAAATAAAAATATATTTATATTATAAATATATAATGAAAATAAATATAAGTATATTTTGGTAACTTTACAATAAAATCTCATTTGTTATCATTAGTAAATTCATTAACTAACAATACGCATTTTTAAAGCATTTGATAATATTTGTTAATACAATTGTATTGTTAACATGTTAGTTAACAAAAATACATTTGTGTTAACAGACAGAACTTTTGATTTGAATAATGTATTTAAATTAACACTAAGATTAATAAATGCTTTAGATGTATTGCTCACTGTTTAATCATTTTAACTGCATTACTAATATTGACCAATGAAACCTTATTGTAACCTTATTGTAAATTGTTACCAAAACTTTAATCAAATTTCCAAAGCTACTAGCAAGAAAAGCTTTTTCCAAGGAAATTGGAAAAAAAACTGCTTGTGCTATATTTCTCACTTGTGCTACATATTTTGTCATCTAATGAAATAACATCCACACAGTCTGTTCTGGAGTTGCAAAGCATCTCTTAACATTATTTAAAAGCTCTTCAAACATCTGTCAGGTGCTTTCCGTTTGTCACGCTCGACACTCGGCATCTGCTGTAAGGCCAGATATTTGTTCATCATTGGTACATTGAGACGAGGGTTTTCTTGAACGCCCTTCTAACTGATTAATGGTTTGCTAAATGACTGACCCCCCCACTTTTACCTCAAATCTCACCTAAATACCTGGATGCCAAAGTGGAGCCACCTGTCATTCCTGGCGCTTGTGGTCATCTAAATGAGCAAACAGAGGAAGTGTGGGGAATGTAATTAAGTGTTATGGCGAGTGGTCCCCTAGGTGGGATGTGGGTTACAGAGTGCTGAACACCTGCTCATGAAAGCTGCTAACTAACTTGTTGAGTTTGGGCCGCCACGCATCACAACAACTGTTTGAGCCGCTGAAATATGAGGAACGGTTATAATGAAATGCTAAAACACATGGGATCATTCAGGCCTATTCCTTTAATTGGAGCTAAAGTGTCTGTTGTCAGCAGGGTCCAGAATTACCACTTGCCAAGCGCCGAATGAAAGTAAAATTTTGTATTGGCTATTAAGTCAATTAAAACTGGTTGCCAGTAATTTAATTCAGAACTGCAACATAATATAAAGTTTAAATCAAATTATAATAATGATAGTCTGACCCTCACTGATGTAAGCAGCATGTCATTCAAAAGAAAGACAAACAAACCGCCTACCTACTTACTTTTACGAGTTCATCTACAATGCCGGATTTTTTTTTTCATGACACACATGAAATATTTCTCACATTAATCCAGCTAGACAAACATATCAGGAACAATGCCACAATGTGTCTTGACATTTGTGACAGGCGCAGTTTCATTGAGAGACAGATACTGACTCATCTCATATTATTCTATGAAAAACAGCTCAATAAGTCCAGCGTCAAAGAGATATAAATATATATCTTTTTAATAAGAAATTATGCAAAATATACTTTCATGGCTGTTAAGGAATATTTATGGATGGGAAGCTTCTCAATTTGCTCACCATTGGCAGTTGGGTTGTATAGTGAACCTACTTTGCTTCATAAACCATATATTGCGTCTAGACAACCCACGTGACTGCATTGGCCCAAGGACGTTTTTTATGGGACGTTTAGCCTGTCGCTTCACAGCAGAGGTGAAACTTAACCACTGCTATCATGATGCAATCAGAAAGTGTATAAAGTCTCCAAAACAGAATTGACTTCCTCACTCAGAAGGAATAAGAATTTATCGGCTTGGTTATTTTCTAAATGTTGGAATCTGATTTCACTCTATATCATTTTAGGTTTGTGCTAAACAAATCAATATCACTTCACGTAGGCCTCTGATAATGTTGTCTGCCTTAGACTAGTTATGACCTATACTCATTTATCTGCCCTTGAAAATTATGACATAAAACCATTCATAGCCTTTTCTATAGATGATAGAAAGGATCCTTGTTTTTGCAAATAAACATTTGCCCAAGAAAAGAGGATGTTGATATGGTACATTTAAGCCGTTACTGGGCACTCACAATATTTCTATTACTCCACAATGGCTCTTTGTCAGGCTTTAGTGTAGAGGAACAAGCGAGGGCCAGTGCATTACGTTCCTGATAGGTTAAGTATCTGTAAACAGTGTTTAATTCAATAAACACACTGAATGAACTGTTGGGGGGGGGGGTCTTTGGGGGGGAAAAATTAATTGAATTGTATTGAACAAGATAAAACCATTTACTGAGCCGTGTGCCATTTAAAACTACCAATCACAAAACAACTTTTATAATCCTGACTGTATGAAACAGGACTTTTGGGCAGGATATATTAAAGTGCTTGTCCCTTTGTTAGGCTGTTGCTGTCACAGACATGAATCATGGTTTGCTTGCTATCTTTTTAAAAGTGGTATTATGGTGAATTTGATTGGACAAAAATGTAAGACTATATTTTTATAGATAAATTGAAAAACATAATATAAAATAAATAAAAAAAATCAGCACGCACACAAAGGCTTCAGAATACATTTAGAATCACTTAGCTTAGAATAGATAGAGTCTTCAAATCTTAAGACTTTTTTTTTTGTGCCTAGATTGCCTAGAGGTTCTGACTAAACTTTGGTCTATTTAAAAATGCAATAAACAAAAAGCAGAGTGAAAATACGCAAATATGAACAGAAATACGTACAAAAAAACTAAATAAATAAGATAGTGTGTCTGACCTACTTAAAGAAAAAACATTAGCGTGATGACTAAACTGAAGAAAAAGACTAACATTAGTGATATGTATAAAATTACTTAGTTCTTAGTTTTATTAATTTGAACACATGCACCCCACCCCCCAAACACACATATTTTTTCCTCTTTAAGTCCATTGTATATATATATTTAATAGACTAAACTTTCAAATGGCATTTAATCTGTCCCTGATGAGATTTTAAACTGTGTGATCCATTTTTTCTTTTGCTTCTAAGATTAATAAACATTCCACAGAGTTTTCCTATGGTAATATCACAACTCAAAACCCCGTGGGATAAAAAGCAAGCACATAATAACAAAAATAAATGAAAAAAACATTTTTTTTTTGACTACATCACCTCCCCAACGAACAGTTGAGCAAAGTGATTTATTCTCGCTCTTTTCATGCAGCTCCGAAACTGGTTTTACATGTTTCTTCTTTTCAACAAGGCAAACAACAATCTCCAATAAAGCGTTGGGATTGGATTTCACTGAGAGCCCCTGTGAGATGCTGTGATTAGATAAGCTCTTTGTATGGAGGCTAAAGGGAAGTGAGTTAGGAGCAGTGCAGTTATTTGCTGTGTGTTCCCAGATGCCCACAGACGGAGGGATATTGGAATCATGTCCACTGGATCATGTGTGTACAGGCTCAGTCCTTCTGGACCTGACATTCCTCACAGTTCTGGGAATCAAAGTCAGCATACAGACATATGAAAGTGGCCAAAAGATGAGGAAAACTATACAACGCTCCAGAGATATTTGTGCAAGATTTCACATTTCTTGAATTAATTATTCCAAGTTATTAAGTGATGCTGCAGTAATATGTTAATGAGCATTACTGCAGCAAGGGTATAGCACAGGATAATGGTGAAAGAACTAGCTCATTTTCCATTGTCTTTGCGCAAGCAGAGGTAGGCTACTACGTACTTCAAATTAACAATTTAATCTGTTACACAGGTTTGTATATCCATAAATTCAAGATATTCAATTCTTCTGGGTTTGCGTCTTTGGTTAAACATTAATGTTAATCATTCTTTTTAAAATAGATAGATAGATAGATAGATAGATAGGGTGATGGAGATACATAGGGAGACAGATAGACAGACAGACAGACAAGATAGACAGATAGATAGATAGATAGATAGATAGCCAAGCTTCCTATTACTTTTGTATTTCCCCCCCAATTTCTGAATGTTTGCTTTTATGCTTGATATTGCTGTTAAATTTCCAAATATACTTGGCTTCATGACATTTTAATTTTAATTATTGTTATTTACTTTAAATTAACATTTCACTTCAAAAATTAATGTTTTCGTCAGCACATAATTTTTGTTGTGGTATCAAAGGCTTCTAAATATAGAATGAAAAGTAATTAAGGGGAGAAAAAAAAAGGAAATAATAAAAGATAAATGAATATTTCCTCTCTGGATGTGGACTGTATGCCAAAAACAAACCAGCTGCCGCTTTTGGGACGACTAGAACATTTTTTGTTAGATCCATCCCAAGTATTTTCTTTTCTATGGATTCAGAAAAAAACTAAATATTTTTGTCGAAACCATGATACATTTTGTTAAGGATTTTTTGAGAAATAGAAAGTAAAAAAAAAAAAAATAAATTTCATAGAACCAAAAACAAACCAGCTGCCGCTTTTGGGACGACTAGAACATTTTTTGTTAGATCCATCCCAAGTATTTTCTTTTCTATGGATTCAGAAAAAAACTAAATATTTTTGTAGAAACCATGATACATTTTGTTAAGGATTTTTTGAGAAATAGAAAGTAAAAAAAAAAAAAATAAATTTCATAGAACACACTGAATGAACTGTCCACACACACCATCTTGGGATGAAAAAGTCTTGGAAGCAAAAATGTAATTTTCCGGCTTCTGTTACTCCTTGTAATTTAACTACTTGAACTACTTGTGTGTACTAATGTCTTTAGGCCTACTATCATTTTTGATAAATTTAATGCAATTTAATTGCTTAATAAAACTATATATGTATATATATATTAGGGCTGCACGATAAATCGCATGCGATATTTAACGCGCCAGCACAAGAACAAATTACATCTTAAAATAAATTCAAACAGAAAACATTTATTTTTTTCAGGGAGCACAAGAGACTGTCAAAAACATTAAAATCTGAATTGTTCCAAACTTTTGGCTGCAGGTTTTGACCAAAGACTTTGAAGTTTTGAATATGGACCTTGTATATTCTCGTCATTTACTGTACCTGATCAGAAATCAGAAATGAACCTTTATGACATATTTCATTGTAACTTCAATATTTGAATCATGCATAGCATAATTAGCTCAGACTCTACACTGTAAAAAAATCCAATTCGATACCGATGTCACGTGCTCAACATCACTTATCGCGAGCAGTGTTGGGAAGGTTACTTTGGAAATGTAATAGGTTACAGATTACAAGTTACCCTATTTAAAATGTAATAGTAGTGTAACTTTTTCAATTACTTTATTAAAGTAATGTAACTGATTACTTATTTTTGTCAGCCTTAGCCTAAATCAATCTAATCATTTTTTATTTTATTTAAGAATTCCATGTCAATGAAAAGGGCTGTTGTTCTTCAGGGCCTTCCACATTACCTCAGTGAGGATCCATCAGATTTCAAGTCAGCAGAGGTAGACTTGTATTTTAATACCTTTGCTTAAAATAATGGTCTGTATATGTCTAATCATGACGCTGTCTGTGAAATCTAGGATAGTTTCATAATCTAATTATGAGATAATGAATGCCAAAGTTTGATTTTATCTATTACTTTCACTGTGATTTCAGTCTTTTGATATGGCCTTGGTCAGTATTAAAGATATCAAGGTTATATTTTCATAGAATCTTCTTTACATTATACAGGGTACAGACATTGAAGACCGTGTGACGGCAGGAATGGATGTGGACAATTCTCATAATGCCTGATGGAGATGATGCCTTTGACTACTATGTGGTGCTGGAGGAACAGATTGTCCTGAGTGTAGTATTATTGTTTATGCAGTACATCACTGTATGCTTCATACAGTATCGTTGTTAATGAATTGAACTTGTTTTAGTGGAAAAATAAAATTCAAATGATTAAACTTAAATTATGTGTATTGCACTTGATTTATAAAGTCCTGTCAACTTTATCCTGGGTTAAGACAACTTCACAATTTAAGTTCACAAAACGTAAATTATGATGTCAAAGACGTCCCTCATGCTGTAGCTCTACTAGTCGGGCTGATTTTTGCACTTAATGTTGATTACCCCCCAAAAATACGCTACACATTTGAGGTCATTCAAGATTTTCATTTACCTTGGAGGTGATCAGTGGTTCTGTGAAGGTGCATGGTGTGCACCTTTTTGTTGTTCATGATTTGTCTTGTGAATTTGTGAACTTGTGATTTTTAAAAACAAAGAATGTTCAATTAATTTTTTCTTGACGTGGTACTTTATGCGGTACCAATGTTTGTAACTGGATATAAAAAATACCTTGTTTGATTTTAGACACTTATACTATTTATACAGTATTATTGTTAATGCAGTACATTACTGTAAGTTTGTACAGTATTGTTGTTCTTGCAGTGTCAACTTTATCTTCAGTTAAGACAACTTCACAATTTCAGTTCACAAAACTTAAAATTTTAAGGCAGCACGAACACTTACTTTTTTTAAGTTGAAACAACACTTTTTTTTTTACAGTGTATAGCATTCATTTCCTAGCTATTTCATAACACAAATGTAAAATCAAGTCTGTTCAAATATACAGCATGTAGCATGAAACACGTACTCATCTTTAGCGTTTGGAGAGTGATTAACCTTTTGGATAAGTTTGCCTGCCAGTCAGAGTGCTACGCTCATCAAGGTAAATGTGAACACCCATCATTTGCGGTTCATTAAGTCCACGCGTTCAGCCAAACCCAGACGCTTCTGACAACTCAAATAACTTGCAGCACTCCTACAGAAACCAAGTTAAGGTCTCTCTTGTTTCAGTGGTGCAGAAAAACAGAACCATATAACGTTAGTTTATATCAGATTTACCTTCCTGTTGGCATGAACAAATATTGTGGTAACAATACTACAGTACGCTATTAAAAAAACTGAGCAGACATGTTATTTCCAGCAGTCACAATGCAAAATCTGCAAAGGAACCGACGCAGTCTACTTAGCTTTCTTTGCAGACACTCACATGTTTTGCAACACAATATTTGCTTCTCTCCCACAAAACCATTCTACGGGTGCCAGGGTGTATTAACCTCCTACATTACGCAGGATAAACCACACCGGATTTATACTTATTTTCACACAGTGTGGAAGTAGACTGAGACTTGATAAGCAAGCTCTGCAGGCTAAGAACATCCTGCACATTTCAAACAGGAGCAGCAAATATAACACTCTGCAGCAAAATTACAATAAGACTTGGGATGCGAGAACAACCAAATAGGATCTAAATACTAAATAAGTCCTGTTAGCATTATTGTGGGGTCTGTTAATAGCGACAATGCTATTTACAGTATGAAAAAGCAATCTGAAAAAGCCGGGCATGCAAGATTTAATTGAAACCACAGGACCTGGAATACATTTTTTATGGGTTGTTTTCCAAAGCTGCAAATGAAATTCATTTTATGGTGTGGACCAATAATAACATTCTGGGCTCTCAGCCATAACCATAAATAAGCTACACGACATTTGAAAGAATAAATATGAAAAAAATATTAACTTTTTTTTCTGTAGGCATTTTCTGATGTCTAATCACAAAGGAAGCAAACAAATTAGCAGAACTTACTTTCACCTGAACGTTAGTGTTCTATCGAAGAACTTCTCTAGATTACCATATTACCTTGGTTAATCAAATCTAAATGGGTTTTTAAGTTGACAGTGTGGATGGAAATCAGATGAAGACTTGTACCCTGCAGTCAGGCTAACTGCATAGCGCTGAAATATTAGCAATTTCCTGTAATTGCGGAAACCTGGCAGTGAATTACTCTCAGTGTGAGACGCTTCGGCGAGGGACTGGACTTCCCTCTGAGAGGCGTTTATGAAGTTGCAGGCATCCAATTTGATATTTCAAACTGTCGGACAATTCTGAGTTAAAGATTGTTTACCATTTATACTAATGTGAAATCTCAGGTGGCTTTCCATCAGTTAAAGGTGCAGTATGTCATTTTTTGGGATGCTACAATGCTTCAATTTCGGGTTTTATAATCAAAGCAAACTATATGTGTAGGTTGATTCCCTCAAGCAACGTTAACACTGCATCTCTGTGGCACTATTCTGACCAGCAACAGTAACTCAACCAATGGCGTGAGTTGGGGGCGTGGCTATCTGGTTTTTAAAAAATCTATTTTGGACAAAATCTCTTTCATTAATCTCAAGTCATTATTTCATTTGATTATGCTAGTGGTACCAAAACTACATCCTTTACACTTAGACTGGCAAACATCAGTAAGAAAATACAAGCCCTACCTTGTTTACTAAGGTGTTTTCTTTATGAGGTGATATCAAATTTATAGTATTGATTCACTATTTTTGTAACGGAGGTAGTGCGACACCTTTAAGCTTCACCTTAGACAATACGGTTTTTGAAAAAAAAAAAACTTGTCTGGCTCATTGATGTTTTGCAAAAAGAAATGCGTCAAGCGCCGCAGCTGTCAACTCTGTCACTCGTATTTAGCTGCAAGTTCAGATGAGGATATTGACAGATGAGGCGTGCTAAAAAGTGAAACGAGGGGTCAGATTAAGCTTTATAACTCGCATATCTACCAGGAATGAGTAAATGCTACTGTAAACAGTTGAGTCTCTTGAGGTTTCTGATGTACTGCTTTGCTGCAGAACTGTAAGCCATATAACTTATTAAACCTCAAGATGCAGGGTGTCCTATTTTTGTTGGCAGCTTCAGTAAACAAATCAGTGCATTCCCACTAGGGCTCTGTACGTGCACCAGAACCCCCCCACCCTCAATTCACAACACAGTCACAAACCCGTCACAGACAGTACATGCAGTATTTTATTAAAAAGACCAGGAAGGGGAGCTGAATAGTTGATGTGAAGATTATAAACACCTTTCTTTTTTAAATAAATAAATAAACATATCACATATGTTTAAAAAAGGTGAAAATTAACACCTTAGATTACATGTATAACAGATTTAAATCACTCAGGAGATGCCAAGCTGCCAAAGAAGTTTGACTGATAATCACTAGGGATTTGCAACGGTTGCACACGGTTGTCTGAATGACTATTTGACTAGTCGGTCTGTATAAGTCTGTATAATTAGGCAACTTTACCATTGTAATCTCTATTCAGATGCATTTCTTAATGGGACGACCTCATGTCGTTCCAAATATGACTGTGTGGAAAATAAAAGATGATATATATTTTTCAATGAGTCTTTTTTTTTTTTTTTGGTAACTGAAAATGTTTGGCCAATATTCTTTCAAATATCTTCTTTTGTGTTCCACATAAAAAGAAACTCAAACAGGTTTGGAACGACATGAGGGTGTAGGGCTGCACGATAAATCGAAATGGAATCGAGATCGCGATTCGACAGAAGCTGCGATTGTCATGCGTATCTTTCAGTGAAGCACGGTTCTGTGATCAGCAGTAAATCTCCATCCAAAGGCCAGAGGGCGCTCTCGCGCTGAAACTCCAAATACGCCTCGCAGAAGAAACCCAGAAAATGCCTATTGCTGCAGCTGAATAAACAGAAGATTCAACTGCTTTCATTGATTCAACGTGACTAATAAACACACGACTATGGCAATATACGGTTTATCTGAGTTCTTATTATTATAATTTTCATTAAAATAAAGTATATTTATAATGCAATGCCTTTATCACTGCTTAACTACTATGAAATATGTTGCGTGCCTTATTCTGTGTAAGAAGCCACATCATCTCACAGAAGGATTTATTTCAAACACTCGACTGACATTATGAAGTGAGTTTGGAGTAAAAATATGTTATTAAATGTAGTATTTTCACATGCTTTCAGATGGAGCAGCATTTACTACACAGAGCAGTAGTTCACTGAGAAGCTACGCAAACAGCTGTCATTATCGCGAACGATTTCTTCGATTTCATAATCGCGCAATAAAATCGTATGCGATTTTTTTTGCGTAACTTGTCAGTGAACTACGGCTATGTGTAGTAAATTCTGCTCCATCTGAAAGCACGTGAAGATGATTTACTGCTGAGTCTGCGATTTTTTGGCGTAACTTGTCAGTGAACTACGGCTATGTGTAATAAATTCTGCTCCATCTGACAACTGTACTGTATCTTTTTAAGGGACATTCACATAGGATGCATTCTTATGTTCAAAAAAACTGTATTTGGTGTGCAACCACATGGAACAGAATACAGTATTCTTCATTGTTAAAGCTAAAGTTTTAAATTTGACTTCATGACTTATTGCATGAAGCAACAATATGAGAGGCAACAATGCCAAGGAAAGGCAGATATGTGTAAATAGCTGTAGCAGTGTGTAGACTAACATTTAAAAATTACCTATACTTTTTTATTGTACAAAACTATCATAATCTCTGCTAATAGTGTTTTCACATCTGTAGCAATGTTAATGTTGCAGTGGTACTACACAGGGAATGAATTTAGAGATTTCATGATAAGGTCCCATTAGTTCAAGTTACTTAATGTATTACCTAACATTAACAATGGGCAATACATTTGTAACAGTATTTATTCATCTTAACAATATATTAATCAGGTGCATTAAATGATATAGACAGATACAACCTTTGATTTTAATAATGCTGAAATTAACATTAACCAAGACTAACAAATGTTTTAGAAGTATTTTTCTTTGTTAGTTTATGTAACTATTGCTAACAAATGGAACCATGGTTTTAGCATGTTAAAACTCTCTATGAGAAACTGTTTCTCTAAATTCATCCCCTTCAATGCACGACTGCACAAAATATTATAGCTAAAGCAAACATTAGAAAATAAAAATCTACATAAACTAGTCAAGCACAGTAATCCAGTAGTTGAGAGCGACTAGTACTACTAGTACTGCAATTGATGTTGTCTTTGTGATCTTCATGAATATTTTGTTAGCGGCATTCTACATGTAGATTTTCTTCATAAACCTAATAGAGTCTGAAAAGAAGAGGTGTGGAGGAAGAACATATGTCCTATGAAAGCATAACATTAACACTCAATTCCCTTAAAAATCTAATTTAGTGATACTTTCCAGCTTAAATAGGTTGTGAAGTGATTTCTGCAATAAAACACACTAACAATATACACCATCACACAGCTGATGCACTTCCCAAGATTAATGAACACTGCCGTGTTCAGGAAACTGAGAAACACACACACAAATGTAACATTAGAAATCTCCGTAATGTGGCTCTAAGCATGTAGGGTACAATAGCATACGTGAAATGTCTATATTGAAATAAATGGCATTTTGCACATATTCTTAGTAAGAATATTCTGTGTCTGACCTATTAGCTTACCTTTATCTCTATGAAAAGAGGTATATACTCTTGAATATAAACAAATTCATAAAAATGAAAGACTCTCAGTATTCTCATTAACATGAAACAAAGCACTTCTAATGTTATTGATCTCCGTAATGTGGCTCTAAGCATGTAGGGTACAATAGCATACGTGAAATGTCTATATTGAAATAAATGGCATTCTGCACATATTCTTAGTAAGAATATTCTGTGTCTGACCTATTAGCTTACCTTTATCTCTATGAAAAGAGGTATATACTCTTGAATATAAACAAATTCATAAAAATGAAAGACTCTCAGTATTCTCATTAACATGAAACAAAGCACTTCTAATGTTATTTGGTAATATCTGAAAAGAAGAGAAAGAACTGACAACTTTTCACGGAGGTAAAAGCTTATTTGGATTAATGAAAGTTTCTTTAAAGAAGCGCTATATTAGAGATGAGACAGTTGCAGGCATAGAAACCCAATTCAGAGAACATTTAAAGAGCTCCACAGATGTCAGCTGAATAATGCTCTGGTCTCTCCAAAAGCCTCACTGGCAGACAACCCTGAAATGTCCTGTAATCAGCCCTGACACCCATTTAAAGGTCAGAGGAAGAGAGAGTTGGTGAATAGAGAAAAGATATAAGGTCTTAGTAAATTATAAGAGCTTAGTAAATCATAATGTAATGTAAAATAATTGGACGGAATCATTTAGGAATAAGCACAACGTATTAAATGTAGAATTGATATCGCATTTAATCTGTCTTGTTGCTATTTGATTAAACAGGTCTTTGTCATGTAAGTGAATAAAGCAGCGCTGGCATACGCTGTTGTTAAACCCCGTTAGAGCTCCGGAAGCTCGTATTTATTTGCCATTGAACATTTGGTTTCATGCTGTACATAATTATTTACAGTATCAAAGCAGAGACTCTGCCTCAAGCTAAAGCTAAGATATTAAAACTTACATATTTCACATACTTAGAGAGCATGGATAACGATGACTTGTGAATGTGAACATCCAATTATTGTTGCATGCCCAAAAATAAATAAATAAATAAATAAACCAAACAATTTATTTTTACATCCCCTTGCCGGATAATTAAATTTATTATATATGTTTCTTTTTTATAATTTTATCTGCCTTAAGTTTTAGCTCACATCTTTTATGTTTTTTTAGATAAAAAGTTTACGAGTAGTTGTTGGATTTTATTATTATATATAAAATATTTTATATCTTAATTTAATTATATACACACTCTGTTAGAAAGAAAGAAATATTTTTAAATGTCTTTTTGTAAAGCTTGAGATCTTGTATACTGAAATTGCTATTAAAATTTCTTAATATAAATGTGTAAATATAATTACAGTTATCATTATCAGAGTGCATGACCAAAGCAGAATTACAATGCTTTAAAGTGAGTACAAGAAATGGTGCATAAAAAACCACATCCACATTCACGAATATGTAAAGAAAACATGTAATTCTCTTACCTTTAATTTGAGAGAGTAGCAGAAATCACAGCAGGACACCACATGAAAGAAAAGAAGAGAGAGAGAGAAAAAAATATTTAGCTCAGAGTGAATATACTGAATAAAATCTCAATGTTAAGCTGTACACAAAGTAAGTAAATGATACATTTATACATGCAATCCTTTTTTTAAGTTCAAAACTATTTTCACAGCCAACTGATTTATCACTGTTAAAAATGGTCAAATTAAACATCAGGTAACAGTAAACATCATAAACACCAATGTTTACACTTTTTCAAATCTGTCACCTTATAAAGGTTACTAAATTAAACATGAAATCAAATGAAGGTGGATGCGTGAGCCTGTATTAATAAGAAAAAATGTAAACACCTTACAGCACACTAACAGTCTCATGAGTAGTATTTTATTGCACTCTTTTTTTCAAGACACGAATGAGATCAAATGGGACGATTTAATTAATGCACAGAATTATTAAACATGTTATTATAAATGGTAAGATCTTCTGTGTTCACCCAACCCTTGAAGCAACTAGGAAAAACAATGAAAAAAGTGTGTTCAGAAGTGTCTGTGTGCTTCTATACGGAAAAGTGCAAATTAGAGGTCTTTTTCCAAACCTTTTTCCACAAGTCTGTCTAAATATGCATTTCAACAAAGGCTTCTTGGGCTGTTGAAGGTGTTATTTGTTTCAGCTGATGTTGCGTTTTTGTGCCGTGCTGTGTTTCCTAAATGGGTCATCCAAAACAGAAGAGGGGAGGAGCATGGCGTCTTCTTCTCCCCAGCCCACTCCGTTTTCTCTCTCTCTCTCTCTTGATATATAGAGCTAATTAGGCATCCCAGCTCAACTTCTCCTCAGAGTCTTCTGTGTACTGCCTTGCTCGTCTCTATCCAGCTCAGTCATGAATAATTACTCTTTTTCTGGGATCTTCAGCCCTGCTTGGCGGCAGGGGCAGAGATGCACCCAATGAGCTTACAGAGTTTCTTAAAAAAATCCCCTCCCTCTCTCTGCAGTGAAGCTGTGAGTTTTCATCATGTCATTTTAACACACACACACACACACACACACACAATGTCCATCTAACAGGTCTTTTGTTCACATCCTGCGTCAACCTAAAAACGTACGTCTCGCTTTGAACGCCACTCTTAGAGAGCTGCTTAGACTGTGACGCTGTCTCTGCTGTCAAAACAAGCCAGGAATGCCGAACGTCTTAAATAAAGTAGCGAGGCTTCAGCCAGAACAGGTTGTTCATAGTGGTTTGCAGGTCGGCCCCCGCTGTTGTTCAGAAAACAGAGTTGTCAGCCTTTTTCATTCTCATGGGACACATTACTGTCCAGTGCTGTTCACCACCAACATATTTACCTGATTTCCACAGCAAAAGCCATCTGAGGCGCAGTCGAATTTTGAATCAGACACATAGGGATGAAACCAAATCTGAAAGTTCTTTAAATTCAGCCTCTTTTTTTTTGAAAAACACAGGCTAATTTCTCTTAATATTTCCATAGCATTTCATTTTTGTTGTGGTCAGTGTTGGGGAGTTACTAGTTACATGTAACGGAATTATGTAATTTAATCTAATCTGTTGCAGTTACTGAGAAAAATAGGTAACACTCTATTTTAAGGTGTCCTTGTTACACGTTACATGTTTACAATCAATAAAATAAATGATGCATAATTTTACATGCAAGTAACCCTAAACCAAACCCTAATCCTAACCCTAACCATATAGTAAGTACATGTAGTTAATTAATATTACTCAGTACTTAAATGTATAATTACACTGTAACAGGGACACCTTAAAATAAAGTGTAACCAGAAAAAAAATGTATAATTAAATTACAGTTACTTCTGAAAATATTAACGATTACAAAGGATGTTACATCGGAATATTTTCACACACACGATATGATTGATTTCTTTCCCAAATTGCATCGACTGCTCTAAAATATGAGACACCACTGTTTCATGAGTTTAGGTCACAAAATAGAACACATGCTTATTCCAACCCAGTCTCATAAAAATACGTACCTCTGCGTACATTTCTGCAACACCGTTTTTACGTACCTTACTGCACGTTTCGCCGCAGTTTCAAAGAGAAATGTCCTCTGAGTGGCGCTAAAACACGGGTTCAATACGGCAACCCTGGCACGTTTTTATTACGTTGATATAGGTACGTATTGCTGTGTTTTTATTACGTTTCTTCAGGTACGTATTGCGGCGATTCAGAATTCAAATATTCGGGGACTGTCGCTAAAAGTTGGAAACTATCTATCGTGTTGGAAATATGCCCTACACCAAACCCAACCCTAAACCTACCCGATAGTGTTAACAAATGCAAAACTAATATAAAAACAAACTGCAGTGATATGTACTTATTGGTACGTATTTCACGTCTTGCAAAAATGTGCCCCCAGGTACGTATTTGCCATGAGACCGGGTAGGCTTATTCGATAACTGTTTAATTTCCTATTTGGGTTTGTGTGTATGCTTTATTTTTTAAGATTGTTTTTTTTCCAAGGCATTGTTAGTTGCCAGTGTTTCCTGTCATAGCTATGCAACGATTTGATTTAAAAAACGGTATAATAGCTATTAAAGGGGTCATATGATGTTGCTAAAAAGAACATTATTTTGTGTATTTGGTGTAATGAAATGTGTTTATGCGGTTTAAAGTAAAAAAAAAACATTATTTTCCACATACTGTACATTATTGTTTCTCCTCTATGCCCCGCCTTTACTGCTGTTCCTGAAACCACGCTTTCTTTCTTTGCGTGCACATTTGGGCGGCGTTATGCAAATCTTCCCAGATGACGTAGACATGTGGGGACGTGTTAGAACGAGCCGTTTTAGGTAGGCGTGGTTGACTCAACTTTTATAAAGAATATCTCTTTGGATTTGAGACTTTAGTCTTTGCAACTTTACAGATCTTCTTTATGCACCAAGAGCTTGTAACACTTCAAAGAGAAAGGAAAAATTTAAATAGCATCATATGACCCCTTTAAATGGTTTCGTGTTATGATTTTAAATCTGTATTTACCTCAGAATGATCTCAAAGTAAAAAGAGGTGCTAAAGTCTGATTTTGTGGTGGCTGTGCTTTAAATTTAATTATTATAATCTTAATTCAAGTGATGAAGGATTTTGAAAGTCTGACAGTAATCAGTGTCGAGTACTACTGTAAGGTTAACCCTGTCTGCCTTAAATGTTTAAAAATGATTAACAGTTGAAAACATTTATTAGAAATTTAGAAAAGTAATCAAAAAGTAATCAAATGTAATCAGTTACATTACTTAAAAAAAGTAATTGAAATAGTTACGCTACATTACATTTTAAATAGGGTAACTTGTAATCTGTAACCTATTACATTTCCAAAGTAACCTTACCAACACTGACAATAATGCAGATTGTGTCTACATAAAGTACATGAAGACAAGAAAATGCACATAATAAATGAACACATTACATAAAAAAACTTCAGGCATATTTATGTTTCAGAGACTGCAAACATACATTTTTACATCACAACTGTCCCATAGTTCTGGCCTCATCAACAATTATAAGAAGTTTTTTTCAAAGAAACATCATGATAAATATAACTTGTAAATGAATATTTGGTAACACTTTACAACAAAGTTCCATTTGTTAATATTAGATACAGTAGCTAAACTAACAATGACAAAATACTTGTAAAGCGTTTATAAATCTTAGTTAATTTACTAATACATTATTCAAATCAAAAGTTGCATTTTTATTAACAAACATACATAGTATAACAAATGTATTGCTGATAGTTTAAATTAATTAATTAATGAATTAAATGTTAACTAATGGGACCTTATTGTAAAGTGTTACCAAATATTCTTATTGTGCATTATTTTGAATCAAGCTGCACAGTAATTTTATAAAATAATGCAAAAATTGTAACGTTATGTGTTTGTTATACATAAATGCTATGGAATTAGCCTTTGCATGACAAAGGAGTCAGTCATTGTATTGCAAAAATGCTCAAAATGTCATTTCCATCACCACAGAAAGCTAAAAAACACAATGCATCATTTGAGATGTGGTGGAAATGACACTCTGGTTTTGACGACTTTCAGAATAAATGACAGAATGTGTGTGTAAAGTGTGAAATGTGTGTTTCGAGAGAGTCGTGTGTCACATTAACTGTAAATGCAACTTCTCCATCAATACACCAGCCATCCTCATTAACATTTACATTAGACTGAACTAAATCTGAATTACTGCACAGTTTTTTTTTATGATATAATGGTTTCTGTTCATGTTTTCTCTTTTAGGGCAAAAACTGAAAATGCCATTTTATGGCATTTCCTTCCAGAATGTTTTCAGTGGCTGAGTTTCTAGCACATCCCTCATATTATTGCAAAACATTACATGTTTTTAAGCCCCCTCTTATTGCACACAGATGTGTCTTAATAGCCGCACAGTGTGGGTGTCACAGGATGTGCCCTTCTCTGCCGCCCTAATGCTTTCTGACTCAACCAGTTGGCTCCAGATCCTTTGACCTCACCCCAGGCCCTTCCGCTGGCTTTGAGATTAGTTTCAAAATTAGTATGCTATTTTTTCCACCTGTGCTATTTCCTCCTCCTGTTATGTTTTTGTCAGGTCTTATTGTGTCCTCTGGGAACAATTACTTCAGCTGTAAAAGGCTTGTCCCCTGGGGCTGTTTTTTTCAAGCCTCTGTTGGTCAGAGGACACGCTAAACTGCTGGAATGTCCACCGACGTGCAACGAATGTGCAGCCAAGGGTTTATCGCGGCTTAAAAGAACAGAACGGCGCTACTGAGTTATGCAGCCATGCTTAGCGCGAGCCATCGGTTCTTGGCGGGTGTCTCTCTGAGGCTGCAATTCGATGGAAAAAGAGGGCTAGAAAAACTCTGCTGCAAAGGGAGAAATACTACAGTAAGTGCTTGCCACAAAGAGCTCTTCTACGTTCTCCCCTGGATGGGAGAACCAATTTAGAGCCCGAGCCATTTTTCACCATGCCCAGATGAAACAATCTTGCTTTTTTACCCATGACTGGAGTGTGCTTCAAAATGGCTAAAGATGAAAATGGCAGGTTTCACATGGGCACTCTGCCCTACTTCCTATCAGCAGCCCCTGTGAAATACGCTTCTAGACACGGATAGCCTTATTCCTGCTCCATTCCTCCAGGTTTCCACACGGCCAAGAGCAGCAGCCTGCCGTTAGCATGACAAAATGCATTAGCACACCATGAAGAACGCATTACTCCAAACAGCTTAGGCTTTGTTCACTCTGCCATAGTAATGACTTAAGACATATGAGAGTAGTTAGTCATTGTGGAAGAGACTCCGCTCATGCCCATCAACATCTTGCCGCTTTGCTAAACCCATAAGCCGTGTCCGAAACCGCTCACTTGCTCCCTCATTCTCCATTCAGAATACAGAGAATGCCGCGGGTGCATGACAATGAGTGAATTCAGACAGCCGTAGACACTACTGCACTCTGTGTATAACATTACAGTCACTTTGTCTAAAATCCAATTAAAAACATCATATTTTAGTCATTTATTCTTGTGATGCAAAGATGAATTTTCAGCAGCCATTACTCCAGTCCTCATTTTTTCTTCAGAAATCATTATAACATTTAATATATATTACAATTAAAAATTTATTTTTTTAGGTGAATTTACTTATTTATTTATTTAATAAATAAAGAAACTGAATAAAACCTAATGTCAAGGACACAAACAAAAACATTTGGAATTGTGGATTTGTTTTTATTGTTGGATAAAGTGCATAAATAATTGGATTGCTTGTTATACTACAACAAAAGACTCAAAAGATACTATGTTTATTTAGTAATTTAGTCATTTAGCAGACGCTTTTATCCAAAGCGACTTACAAATCTTACAAATCCTAACGCAGTACACGTAGCAAGGTGCATATATATATATATATATATATATATATATTATACACGATTTGGAAGCCGCTTTTGCCAGTCTTAGGGCTTCAACAACTAAGAGTCTCGGTTGAATGTCCACTTCTGAAGCCAGATGTGTTGCTGTCTAGGAGGTTGTTCTGTGTGAGAAAGGCTGAGACTTGGTTGAACACAACTCGTTCAAGTGTTTTTGCAATGAAAGGTAGAAGGGAAACCGGTCTGTAGTTCTCTAAAAGAGATGGGTTAAGAGTGGGTTTCTTAAGAAGTGGGGTTATACGAGCCTGTTTAAATGTTGAGGGAAAAACACCAGTGTGAAGGTGTTATACTATGTAGGAGAAAAAGGGTAAGAAAAGGGTAAACCTACAACGATGTATTGACAACACTAGAACAAATTTAAAGGCAGTGCGATGCAAGAGATTTCTGCTAAAATATTTAGCTTTTTTAAATAAAGAAAGCAAGAATTAAGTGAAAAGCACTAAAGGCAACTTTTTTTTAACTTTATCTGGCAGTTTTAAAGGCTTATTTACTTCTAAAGAAGAGGACATCTAACAATGCAAAGATGTTTTTTAAAAATACACAAACCTCAATAATGGCAAAAATGTATTAATAAATAAAAAAATAAATAAGTAAATAATACAAAATAATAATTTAAGCAAAAGTTTATAGATTATTTAAGGAAATTCAGTTAGTCTAACATGTGTTTCAATGTAGATTCAAAGTGATTCTCATTTCCTTTGAACTGTAACTAAAAAAAAAAACTAAAAAACACCGATCCCTGCCACGGTTTCATGCATCTTTTCTTTTTCCTTTCATGCATTAAAAGAAATTGCACTGCATCTTCCTCTTTCTGCCTTTCTTCTTTCCTTCCTGTACCACAGTGTGCCAGGATTTGCGTAGTCTTTGTATTAACTGGCTGTCCTGTCTTGAAATTAATTGGTGACATAAATGTCACTGAATGCCACCAGCATAAAAATCAGCCCAGTGTTTTTGAATCCCGGCACAGCATGGCACACATATGCTACGGTACTGGGGCAAATTTGATGTGAAGCACGTCTCCTCCTTTAAAGGACACGCAATACCACATCATGTGTGACAGGAAGCCGAGGACACAAAAACTAAATTTAGTCAAAGATGAAATGCATAAAGTTGTAGGAAAAAGTATGTGAACGTTTTACCTTTAATTGCCTGGATTTCGGCATAAAATATGATCTCACATACAATGACACAAGTCTTTACTGAACATACTGTGTCTATGTTCACTGTGCAGAGTTGGGAAAAAGTATGTGAACCCTTGAATTTAATAACCAGCTTGACCCAGCTTTGGCAGCAGTAACCTCCAGCAGATGTGTCCTGTAATTGTGGATCAGACCCGCACAACGGTCAGGAGGGATTTTGCACCTTTCGGTTCTGCAATATTCTTGTGATGTCTGGTGCGAATCGCCCTCTTGAGGTCATGCCAAAGCATCTCATTCGGGTTGAGGTCAGCACTTTGACGTGGCTGCTCCAGAAGGCGTATTTTTCTTTTGTTGAAGCCGATTTACTCCTGTGCTTTGGGTCACTGTTGTGTTGCATCACTCAGTCTCAGTTGAGCTTCAGATGGCAGGCAGACGAACTTACATTCTCTTACAAAATATCTAGATTATCCCTCCAACATACTTACATACAGCTAGCATGAGGTTGTGATGTTGGTACTGTATGCTTTCGTTCTCCACATATTGTTTTCCTTTAGTGTCATCTGTCCATAGAACATTTTGCCAGTGGTGCTGAGGAACATCCAGGTGTTCTATTGCAAGCTAGTCACAGCATCTTACACAAACAGATGTTTTCCTTTCTATTTGATATAGTCATTATGTGTTTCTTTGCATTGTGCCCACATCAGTCCCGGGCTGCACTACCATCTCAACAATGTGCAACAGTTGGTTCCGGAATTAAATAATTTTAAATAATTGTGTAATAACAGCAGAATTGTTGGTGGAAAAACTACATTACCCATGATGCTATAGAAAAAAATTCCACCAATCAGAGAGCTACAGCAAGCAAGACACAAAAATAGCTCTTTAGCTCTGCTCACTCCCATAATATTTGTGTATATGTGAATGTATGTATGTATGTATATATGTGTGTGTGTGTATATATATATATATATATATATATAAAAAGCATCTGCTAAATGACTAAATGTAAATGTTGTGCATATTTGGCAAAAACCTTAAAATAAATAGTTTCTATAGATCCGATCAACAACTATATATAAACTTCAATAGTTATATTTATATTAACAGTTATATTTCTCCTATGTTTTTAATTTGACTATGTCATTCGCAGTGCTTCATGGGATAACAGATTTTTCCCTGCACCTTTGTCTTTTTGTCAAATTTTTATATACTTTTTTTGCTTCCAATCAAAGTTTGTAATGCTGTGATTAAGCTCATAGCTTGTTGGCTTGGTTAATGGTTTATAACACTTTAAAGATGACTTTTTAAAATAAATAAATAAATAAATAAAAAATCCCTATGGAAAAAAAAAGGAATGGGAAAAAATACTTCCAGAACCAATGCATCTGAAAAAGTGGGCAGGCACTAATGCACTCTACACTCTGACAGGACATGACCAATCACAACAGCATATGCTAAATCAATTAGCAAACATGTAAGAGATTCATAAACATCGAAAACACACAAGCTTGGTTTTTTTTGAGAGCTTGTGGAGACTTCAAGTGGAATATGGGTTGGTTCAGGGGACATGAGTCATGTCTAAATCCCACGGATGAGATGGGATCAAAGCGCTTTAAGAGGATCCTAAAGGAAAATACAATCTTCACAGGTCTGCTCTCATAACATATTCCAGATTGCATGCGGACATGGATAGTTGGATACGGTCAAATGAGATGCCACAAGTTTATGACATTTTGAGATTGAGGGATGATTCACAAAACAGATGTGACACTTATAAATAAAACCAGTGTCTTGTTCTCGAACTTGGTCTCAAAAAGTGCTAAATAGCCTGTGGAAGGCTGAATTAAATTTCATTTATGATGTTTGTTTACATTTTCTATTGATCACTGCATCAAATTATGGAGAAAATCATTATAACGGAGCATATATCCTGACAAGCGGTGTAATCGAGCACATTTTTGACATTTTAAAGGTGTCTGGATTGCAGTGGTGGGCGCATTTGCATCTTTACTTGATTTGTGTAATTCCTTTAGTGACTTGAACGCTGAAACAATGCAGCCAGCGTGTGTAAATAACACGGTTTAATGTGAATTATACACACACGACATGATCCTGGATCAAGAACATTAAAACCTAGCAACAAATGCCCTCTGATCTGAGGGTAAGGGTTAGGGCTGTGACTGGCTGATAGGGATGTTTTTCCAGGAACACGTCCTACTTAAATCACATTGTGTGGGCTTGCGCACAGGAAGAATCCACAAATATATTCCTGGCGTTTCGCATAACCGCAGGCCATTGTTTCCACCATTAATGTTTAGCATCTCTTTGAAGAGCAAAGTGAAAGTACTGTCTCCTGCAAGGGTTTGATAAGTTCCTGCTTCTCGCCACTGCAGGTGGGAACGTGCTGGGCCGTGAATCACAATAGGATTGAGCTTGCCACAGTGAGTGAAGACAGAGGATCTCGATTAACAAGTGTCCTCTCTGTCAGCAGTCTTCAGTTCTGCTGGGATGAAGGGAAGTGGATCTGCGCGCTGACTAGCACCTCAAGGGCTCTGGGACTTTAGCTGTCTGCGTGAGGTTAGATATGATGAGGACACAGTCCTCACGTTAAAAAGCTCATGACTACATATCTATTTTAAGAGCCCGAGGGGAGCGGGAATGCTCAAATGCGATGTATCTACAGAGGCATGTGAAAAATTTGTGGAAAAGCGTGTCCAGGATGGATGAAGGCTGTATGAAGTTCGTGAGGAGGACAAGGGTAAATTGGACAAAAGTGCGTATTGTGTACTTTAAAGCAGAGGTGGGGGACTCGAGCCACATGACTTGACTTGAGTCGCAAATTTAAGGACTTGTGACTTGCTTGACTAAACAAAGAAAATGACTTGACTTGGACTTGAGATCCAGTGACTTGAGACTTGACGATATTTAGTAAGATTTTCAGTGCGGCTTCCAACAGTTCCGTTCAGCCCACAGCTGAGTTAGAGTTACGCGCGTCTCTAAGCAACACATACTGAATACTGAACGAATCCAGAGATTTGAACGAATCGGTTGAGTGATTCAGTGGCCCATTCTTGCTTGTTCATGAACGAATCAACGGTTTAGAATGAATCAGTTCAATGAACGCTTCTGTGATAAAGCAGTGATTTGCCACCACTTACTGGCGGCATTAATGTCATAGAGTAGGCCTATCATTTCATTTCATATTTCTATATTCCATTTTTTTATTAATATTTTAAGTTCTAACAGAACAAACAGAAAACAAAAACGAAACAAAACAAAAAGCTTAGGCAGACCTTAAATGCACAGCTGTCAGTTTAGTTCTTATTAAGATAAAATAAAAAAAATCAATAAGTTACAGGGGAAGAAGTTACATAAACATTAACAGCAATAGGCTTCTTGTTTTGAGCCTTGACAATAGTTTTCAAGAACAATGTAGCCAATCATGCAAAGTGAAAGAAACAGTCCAAATAGGGTGTCTATATCCCATGAAAATTTTGGGTCCATTTTATTTCTGATATAAGGGGTGATTTGTAGTCAGCATTGCATATTATTTAGCGTGCTCCCAGACTGAATCCCAGTCTTCGCTGGATATATTTAGTGCAAAATAATTTTCCAACATCTGTTAAATATTATCTGTCTCCTAGGATGGTCAAACTCAATATAACATAAATATGAGATAATAGCATGTTTTGTTACACACTGAAATTCTTTAGCGTGCTCCCAGACTGAATATATTTAGTGCAAAATAATTTTCCAACATCTGTTAAATATTATCTGTCTCCTAGGATGGTCAAACTCAATATAACATAAATATGAGATACATATTTTTATCTTGTATTTTTATCAATATTTTCTCAATTACAGACTTTCGCGGTATACAAAGTAGTATTTTGCCTATATTCAAAATGTTATATTTAAAACATTATTATTTAAAATGTATAATTAAGAAAGTTTATTTCTGAGGAAAAATGAATAAGGTCGTGTGGCAAAAAAATATCTGTTCCTGTTTGATACTTTGACTTGACTTGATCCTTAGCAGGACTCGACTTGACTTGCTTGAGGTGAGCCACTGACTTGACTTGACTTGCTTGATGTGTTTGTACTGTGACTTGAGACTTGCTTGAGACTTGAACATGTGTGACTTGCCCCCACTGAGAAAACTAATGTGTTTTTTGATCTTGCATGCATGTAAACCTGTTTTAGGAGACTCATAAAACAATATTAGCAACCTTAAAATGGCATAATAGGGGCACTTTAACAATAGCGGCTCATGAAAAAACGACTGCTTCAACAAAATAAAGAAAGTATATGCTGTGTTGTTGGCAATTTTTTGAGAAAACCAATTGAAAATATAGTTCAAGAATGCATTATCTATCTATCTATCTATCTATCTATCTATCTACAGTATCTATCTCACATCACACAAGCACACATATATGACTGCAATTTAAATTTATTCCATAAAAGTACTGTTAATTAAATCATTAATGTTCAACAGATAATGGAATCTTTCAGTAGAAATCTGATTGGAATAAGAATCATTCAATTCCTTACCTTTCGCCAGTTTCACAATACGATCAAACCTCCATATCACAAAATAATACCAAACGTGTCAGGAATAATTTCAGATTTTAGCGATTGAAATGACAGGCTGGTTAATTTGCTTCAGTTTGCTATGGGTAATGACTTCTCTGATTTACATTGCTTCAGAATTCCTTCTTCCTGTCACTAGTGTACATGGAAATAAGATGGAGTTGCTATTTCTAATTAGCCTCTCTCATTTAAAATGAATTAAATCAGGCATTGGTGCATAGGCTGGCTTTGCATTCCCATCACTCCGCTCTCTCCTGCTTGGGCTCAGCTATGCTAATCTTATCCATATTTATAAAATTGTGGACTGGTCATAGATTATAATTAAAGGCTAACATCCCCAATACCACAGCGTCAGTAGCCTCACGTATGGAGTTAAGATATGAGCCGGGATATGATATCCACAGCTGCAGTGCAGGAGCACACAACAGCTGGCTCTGCAATTACCCAACAGTAATTGCCTCTGGGTAATCTGCACAGTTGAGCTTCTTTGTGCTGGGCTGTGATTGGTGCAGACATGCAGCAGGTTAAGATTTCATGATGCTTTCAAATGTGATGGAATTTCACAACACGCAAACACGCATTTCAAATCACAACTTGCGTTTGTTTTTTAACAGATATCTATCGAATTGGGTGTTTGTACAAGGAGCAAGGGACAATTTGGATGAGAAAATAAAAGACAGTACCATATGAGACTAGAAGTGTGCAATGTGTGTGTATTTGAAGCAATGTAAATACCAAAAAAGAAGAGTATGTCGAATAAAGTAATTAATACATTTATATATGAATCATAAATAATTAAAATAATGAATAATTGACTATGCGTTGAATTTTTTTCAACTGTTCAATAGTTAATTAATATGTTAAATAATAATAATAATATACTGAAAAATAAAATAAAACAAATAGTAGTTGGTAACATCTTGATTAATACTAAATTAGTATAGTTCATTTATTTTTACCTTCTAGTGAACTAGATAGTTAAAACTATCCCAGTATAATCTGAAGGGAAATTACCTGTTTATATATTGTGTATATTTTGTATAGTGTATTTTATTATACTTATTTTTATCTATTGTATTGTATTTATTTTGTGTTGTATGGCTATGTTTGGCTGCTCATGCAGACCAATTTCCCTGTGGGGATTAGTAAAGGACCCTTCCTATCCTATCCTATCCAATCCAATCCAATAACAAAACAAAACTAAACTAAACTAAACTAAACTAAACTAAACATGAAACAAAAAAACAAAACTGAACAAAAAAACTGTATTTCAAGAAACTGGTAAACATCAAATGGAAATGCCACATGATTTTACAATGTATTAAAAAATTAAAACAAATTTAGGGAATTTTGCCACACGCCACTGCTATTCGAAGATATCTATTGAACACTAGAGAAACATAACTTGTGATTTGTTGAATGCCATCTCTCAGACACTTTCAGGCTATCCTCCGCACTCAAATGACGTTTGACAAAGTAAGCTGCCTGCTGCGAAGAACATCGCATTGTGTGAATATGAATGAGCATGTGAGCCTGCCGCTCATCGCCTTATGACAGCTCTCTTCTTAGTCCAAACTGTTGCTGCCTGTCATCACTCACTATTACATTCTGAATCAAAGACTTGTCCTTTTGAATTCTATATTTGATCCATCTTATCAGACTGCCTCTCACAAAGAACCAGTCGTTTTAAGACATAAAACCTTACATCTTTATCAGAGTAGAACAACCGTAGAAAATAAAAAACCTGAACATGTTAGCTATAGATGAGAAACCTTACTTTCAGGGGCAGTTTACTTCCAGCTCATCAATGAAGGCTTGTTAATTGGATTATAAATCACAGTAGGCAATGAAAGAGATTAATTATGCCGCAGCTGATATGACGATGCAGCGATACGTGTTTTCAGAGCAGAGGGGCTTGAATTATTGTTTGGGCAATAAGCCCTCAATTCCAGATAATGGCGGATTACGCAAAAAGATGGTCTCTAAGAGGGAAATGAATGTAAATGAATGAGAACGGCCTCTGCGAGGGCTGTTCTATGGTCAGTGGATATTCAAGGCTTAGCCCAGGATGGGTTCTTCGATAAAATACTGGAATATAATACACTTTTCAAGGGTCACAACATTTTGCTATTTTCCTTGAGGTCCACTAAAAATATCAGTAAAGTTTTGTTTGCACCAAAACACATAATTTATTAATGCATGGCCATTTTTCACTCTCTCTCTCTCTCTCTCTGACCATTTGAATAAATGTCCAGTTTTGGTGCAGCTTCTTCTTTAAGACTAAAGCAAATGCCTACTGTTCTGACATTTTTACATATCAATGCATTTTTGGAAAGTCTGTTTGGTGTATAATGGCAACCGGTTGAATATGTCTGAGCCAGAGTCTGACCCTGAACCAGCTCCGCCAACACAAAGAACACAAATTTCATGACATGAATCTTGTAATATTATTGGAGCTAAAACTAAAAAGGGCCCACTAACCTTAGTCTCTGTGTCAGCTATGCCTAAAGCTTGTGTTTCAAAGTTCACCAACAAATTCCTTGAGCACATCTCTATGTTCAGCTTTGTTTTCAGAATTATGAATATTTCAGGAATACTCTGCACTTATTACTTCTGGATGGAGGGAAATCTGACCATGAGGTCAACAAACACTGCTGTCTGCAGGACCGAGAGTGGGTGGCCTTTGTTGTTGAATAAGCTACAATACAGTAAATATATTGTATATATATATATCAGTATTCAGATGTAAGATTTTATATACTGTATATATACTGTCAATCGATTAACTAATAATTCTAACATTTTTTTCCTGAAATTAATCACGCTAAATCCCACCTAACATTAAAGTTTTTAAATATACTTTTATATTGCAATAATTTCACATTCAGTATTCAAATTATTATTAATATTTGTTTAATGCCATCGTTTTTATAACTAAAGGCGAGTACCACTGATACCAATAATACTGATGTCTCTATGAAATTGTTTTTCCCCTAATATTTAACCATTGAATTATAGCCATTCAACATTACAGTATTAATTTTAAAAATCTTAAAAAATTCATTACATAAACCCATTATAATAAATGCCATATTTAGCTACCTGTTTTAGCTACAATTTTAACATCCTGCGCAATTTGAAAACTGATACTTAGTCAAATCTCAAATAACTGCCCTGATGACTTGTGTTCTACCCGCCTGAGAAGAGATGATGCCAACACACACATATAGATATACACATATATATATTCTTCAATCTTCTACTGCTTTACTGTTGTGTACGGGCCTCTGGCTATTGTAGCGGTGGTTGGAGTTCTTTGCATTGGGCAGAGCCTCTTTCATGAGAAAATAATTGTGCATCCAGGGGCCCTGCGATGCTCTAGAGGTGAGGGAGTCCATGAAAGATAACTTTGATAAACATGAGTCAGACAGCACTGGTGTCGATAATTCACTCTCTCTTTTTCCCTCTTCCTCTGTCTCTCTTTGACATTCACATAACAAACACGACCTACCTGACAAACGACCAGGAGAAAGAGGAGGATGACCCTTTCTTTTCCATAGAAGCCCACCCTAAAACTTCAATAGCGTATCGACCGGCAATTCCTACGCTCCCTAATTTCCCGTGTCCATCAAATGCAAATATAAATATTTCACCTCCGCCTGATTCAAACACACTCTCTGTAACCTGCAAGAAAAATTCTCCCAGGTTTCCTCCTGATACTGCGATCACAGTCCTTTGAACTGTCATTCACGGGTTGGAAACGCAAGCATTGCTTTGCTGCAGAGTTTGATGAGCAGTGTGCTTGCTGACATATTGCATTCAACCCATAATGGGAGGTATTCGCTTATAAAGAAACAGCTTCTATTCAAGCGTTTTTTCTTGTGTATGCTCACGTGCGAAACATATAAATTCTGCATTTACACACACACAGCACTCTGCCCTATAGCAGTGATAAAAGGAGAGTGTTCGCTGCAGTAAATCATGGTAGACTCGCTCTCAACTGTCTATGGAAGATGCTGACATCTGTCAATGTGCCTACATTGTCATCAGACATTGCGTATTCAGTAAATCAGTCAAGGTTGTGGCCAAAAACAAGACGTCTATTCTCAAAATAAGATTCATGTATTGAATAAATGCAAATGAGGGAGCAGAAGGGAAGGGCGGGAATGTTCATTACGGGATGCTTTCTAGAGGAGGCGGTGTAGCTGCTCAGAATACAGATCAATAGTGCCGAACACTGCATGCTACCTGAACATGATCAATGTGTTGTAGAGCTTTTCCAGTAACAAGCCACTTTTTCTAAAGAGTAGCACAACCAAATGTAACACTGCTGTTTTTAATGGCATAGTTTTTGTGTGTACAGCTTTACAGCTGAGCAAACTAGTAAATAATCTCATATATAACACTGGAAAATCCAATTCATTCTAATGATGTAAGATAATTATGTAAATTAACACATAAAAACAGTTCACAGATTTCAGTCTCTAAGTGGCATCATTGTTTAATTTAGTATAACTTATATAATATTATGGTATTTTTTATTACTTTTATTTTTATATGTTCGGTTTTCATTTAAGTTTTAGTAGTTTTGTTATTTATTTTAAAATATCTTTTTAGCTTTAATTTATTTTTATTTTTAGTATATTTCAGCCTTATTTCATTCAGTCAAAGCAACATTTTCTTTATAATTAAAAAAAAAAAATCTCATCTGGTTTTTTTATCTAATTATTTCAATTGCTGAAAATGAAAAAAAAATATTTTTAATAGTTTTAGGGCTTAGGCTTTTAGTTTTAGGTCTTTTTATAGAGTTATTTAATTCAACTCCATTATTTAATTTTATTTCAATTTGACAACAACCTAACTGAGATTAAAAACCCTCATACAGCTGTTATTAAATTCTAAAATCACAAAAAAATGACTTAAACTCAGGAAAGTTTATACAAAAGTTTTGTTCCCAGTAGAAAATATGCTTCTCACCCAACATGTGATGTTTAAACCTCTTCATCAGACTTAAAATGCCATAAGACATATGCATATATGAACACCCAGACTAACATTACAACATATCGTCTTGCACAAACTCCAAAGAAATATAACAGCAATATGAAGCAACTGCAAATAAATGAGGTCCGTATAAAATATGTATACTTCCTTTAGGCAACTCATATTTAAATACATTCATTAAAAAATAAATCCATATAAAATATATCAATAGAAACAAATCATAGCTACGAAATAGTCATATTCTGAGTGAAAATAAAAAGTTTGCCTGGGCAGGAAACAACACTGTTCCCATATCTCTGCATTTATATTATGAATTATAATTATAAATAATATCACCGAATAGCTGCATATTTAAAAACAGTTATACTGAATGTTTAAAAGATACTGCTTCAGCTTTTTTGTTATCAGCTTGTAGCTTGTTTGAAAGAGCTGAAATGCTTTAAATTGTAAGTAGCTTTTAGCTTGTAGCTTCTGATTCAAAGTACCTTCCCCGACACTGATCAATGCACATCAGACACTGAAATATAAAATACAACCTTGGGATAGTCGCTGGAAAAAGACTTACACACTACTGGCAAAGATCAGCTTTCTTCCATTAGGAATGTAAGGCTATTTTTTCTTTCTCTGAATTTGCCCTGCCCAAAAAACATAAATAAACCGTCAAGGTAAGGTGAAGCAGTGATATGTAGAAGTGATGGCCCCCAATACCAAGGCATGACAAACAACAGGAGAGGATAAAAAAAATGACATAGGGAGGGAGGGAAAGCAAGAGCGAGAGCAAAGCTCCTACGCCAGCCAATACCTCCGCCTCTCTCCACTCGCTCCCTTGATAAATAACAGACCTGGATGAGAATACAAAAAGAGCTTTCCCCAACAAACTCAATCTCACTTCTGCAGTCTCCAGTGGGATGTACAGGCATTACAGAGCCCTCCGTGCTGCATAATAGGGGGAGAGGCCTGGCTGGATGTTCGTCTGACAGCCTTTTGGAACGTTTGACTGAGTCTGACTCAGGATTTGAGCAGCGTAATGTCTGCATAACACAGATTGCGTACAAGCAGGTGAAGTGCGGAGGGAACGTGTAGAACAGCCTATCATCCAGCTGTCCTGACTGGAATTAACCGCCGCGAAAACCGCTGCGTTTATATTCCTCTCACAAACCGACCAAACTTCAAGGCCTTAGAGAAGATGAAGGTCAACAGGAAAGTCTTTCCTCTGGTAGCTTTCATCTGCAGGTAGCTGATGCAAACCAAGATTTCACTCTTCCTGTTTACACTTCTGGTAGTTAAATGCTATTATATAAACCGCACTTCATTCAAGAATACCAGCTGTGTCATACAGTAATGAATGAGCTACTGGGATGCTTTCTTTAGACTTTCTTACAATGATATTACTGAGTTGCTCAGGGTAACAGGGGAATTCAGCTAGTAAGAAACGCTTTTATTAAAACGTTGCTGTCTATGCAGGAGAAATGCGAAAAACACATAATTACATAAAACAGTGAAACAAGGGCTGTTCCCCTTTAACAAAAAATATCAACACACTTAGTAAAGCAATGAATGTTTTTATGTAAATACTAGGGCTATCAAACGATTAATCGAATTAACGCGATAAATTGCATCCAAAATAAAAGTTTGTGTTTACATAATATATGTGTGTGTACTGTGTGTGTATAAATATAAGTATATATACACAAAAAATATTTTGAAATATATACATGTGTGACACACACACACACACACACACACACACACACACACACACACACACTTAAAATATATACATACTTATATTTATACATAATTTATATTATGTATAAATATAAATGCTTTATATATAAATACTAGGGGTGTAATGATTCACTCGTTTTTTCGATGCATCGATTACAAACCCTAACGATGCATATGCATCGATCTTGAAACATGGATTTTTTAATCGAATGAATCGCGATTTCTATAGTGATTCAATGCTTTCAAAATATATACACATTAAATTACTACAAGCACGAATTAATGGAGACCTTGAACAGTGTTCGTGCCCTCGCATCTCTCCTTCACACGCTCCACTATTTACCACCTGTGGCTGTGACTGTCACAGGATTGCGCTCGCGCTCCGTTCGTCTCACTGACACATTTTTTGAGCAGCTGATCTGTGATCTCTCCTTAGTACTCGTGGCCAGTAATGCTAAAGTGAAGTAGTTTTACTTTTCTGTGATTTTTTAATGGCTCTCATTTATTACAGTACAGAAACTATAAAGTATATTTTCTACCTAATTCTGTGCAGAAAATTGAAATAATTGTTTGTAGAAAAGAAGATAAGAAAATAATTCCTTGTAAAAAAATAAATAAATAAACATAATAATACAAACATTCATAAAATAATTGTATTTGACATTTCTGTCACTTTTGAAATGAAGGCTACGCCCCTGGTGTGACAAAATGTTAGCCTATACATAATACTTTTAAAGCTCTTTTTTAAAAATCTTGGCTTACATAAATTTCTACATATGCCATGTCATGCCATAGCATCATTAAACTAGCATCTAACAATGGACAAAAGTGTTTT
>NW_015627238.1:206188-207841 GCF_001515625.1 Sinocyclocheilus rhinocerous
CATGGTGTACCATGTACACACACACACACACACACACACACACACACAATATTACTAAATTATATTGAAACTAAATTTCTATATAATATTTACATTCATGGCTAATATTTATATTAAAATCAGAATCTATTAGCAGAAAGATCCAATAACTTGACCAGCCAAAGGTTGACCACCTGACTGAGCAAATCAGATGTAAATGACTCACTTGTCTATGTGTCTAATATATGCAGAGCTATAATTACCCTGTGTGTGTGTGTGTGTGTGTGAGAGAGAAAGAGAGAGAGAGAGAGAGAGAGAGATAGAGTGTGTTTGGTTAAAAACAGTTTCAATGCAAGTGTTGAAATTAGTCAAACAATCACTAACCAATAGAAAGTTCAATGCAACCGAGTACAGAGCCCACTTAAGTCATTGATTATGGCCTAACTTAAGAGGCAGCCATGCACTGAAGTGTGAGATAACTGTATTGAGGAATTAGAGCAGAGCTTCTGCCATACACATGCACATCTGCACAACGGCAATGAAGGAATAAAAACACATACCTACAGAAATTCAATCAATTAAGCTCTCAGCCCTCTACCTCTTTTAAATTCAATTAACTCTGATAAATGCTCTGGGCCTTTAATTAAAGCAGAAAATGGCAAAGCATTTATTTAAAAAAAGAGTGTGTTAATCCTAAGCATAACCTCAAGTCATTTGCGCAGTAAAACTTTTAATTTTTCAGGAGCTGCCAGCTTGGATCATCTACACATGAGGTCTAATATAACATTACAGTTCAAATGCAGTTGACAAATAATTACTACCTGGATAAAGGGCAGTGGCTTACATCTGCTAGCTCCCCTTTAATCACTCGCTGAAAATAATTTCTAAAAAAAATAAAAATAAATAACACTTGGGAAAGAATCAGGTTGTTAATTACTGAAAATCTCACCCAAAGCTAATTGACTAAAAGGTCAGCAGAGAAAAGAAGGCATCCATCAAGTGTCGAATGAGCCGGTAAATCTCCGCACAACTGCGTGATTTCTGCTTGTTTTATTTAAGAGAGCAACTCTGATCTTAAAGGATCATTGAGGATGAATGCTTCCTAAAGAAACAGCAATGTCAGCGTCCATTTTAGGAAATAAGCTGGAATGGGATAATGTGCTAACAGACGTAAAGTGTTCGGTTCTTAATCACCCTAAGGGGACTAATGTTGACTTCTGCTCACTGTACATTATTCTGTTTCCTCCACGGCTTCTTGTCAAACTAATTCATTTATCTCCTGTGAAATGGTGTTAAAATCAATTTCATGATGGATTTGCACATTTTCAGGTACTGCTGTACATCAGCGCAGACTAAAATAGCTAAGTAACCACTTTGATTACCCAAATAAAAGCCAAAGCTAATAAAGTTCACTATACACTCTTAAAAATAAAGGTGCTTCACGATGCCATAGAAGAACCTTTTTTGTCTAAATAGTTCCATAAAGAAACTTTAACATCTGAAGAACCTTTCTGTTTCACAAAAAGTTTTTTTTTTTTGTGGCGAAAGAAGGTTCTTCAGATTATAAAAAGGTAAGAAAGAGATGGTTCTTTAAAGAACCTTTGACTTTGTTCTTTGTGGAACCAAAAATGCTTCTTCTATGGCATCGCTGTGAAGAACCTTTTAAGCACCTTT
>NW_015627238.1:208310-212047 GCF_001515625.1 Sinocyclocheilus rhinocerous
CAAATGTTCTGTATGTGTTTTATGGCCTTATTTCAGTGACTTTAAAATTTTAGATTTTCACTAAGCATGCATAAACATTGTTTTCTCAAAAACACAATCACGTACATACATGCTGCTCACATATTATTGTAGCCCAGTATGTGCTGATTACGGTGTTATTAAACTTTAGCCATTAAAAGCTAAAGCCATTAAAAAAAGCACAAATGTCAGGGCATGTCAAAACTTCTCCAGGGCCCCAAAACACCCTCGGACCCCAGAGGGTTAAAGAACCTTTGACTGAATGCTTCTTTGTGGAACCAAAAATGGTTCTTCTATGGCATCACTGTGAAGAACCTTTTAAGCACCTTTAATTTTAAGAGTGTATCTATTGTTGTTGTTAACTAAAACTAAAACTATTAAAAATAGGTTATTCTCAATAATAAAAAAAAGCTGATTTAAAATCTGAATATTAGATGGAAAAATGTAAACATAAAAAAATACTTTTATGACTGAAATCAAGATGAAACCAAATAAATAAAGCTAAAACAAAAAATAAAGCTAAACAAACATAAAAAAAACAATAAAAATTACAAAAGCACAACAAAACGGCTAAAACTTAAACTAAAACTAAAAATACAACTGAAAATATAAAAATAAAAGCTAACTTAAAATTAATAAATACCATAATAGAACATAAATTATATTAAAACAACAACAACTGTGTCTCATCATACAACTAATAGGAAAAAATATCAACAAAGGCTGTTATACATCAATTATAATCTACTAAAAGTCCTAACAATACGTAATTTTCAGTAATTAAAATAAAGCTGATGTAAAATATGACTATTAGATTGAAAAACTTAAAAACCTAAACATAAAAAAATTGAAACCAACTTTTTTTGTTGCAGTAGTAATATTATTAAAATTAAACTGAAATAAAAGAAAGCTAAACAAATATATATAAATAATACAAAAATTACAAAAGCACATAAAATTACTAAAACAAACTCAAATGACAACTGAAAATATAAAATATAAAAGCTAAAAAGCTAATTTTATTATATGAATAAATACTTAGTATAATATTAAAAATAACACTGACTATGTCTCATTATATGGCCAAGAGAAAAAAAAAAGCATGTACAACAATGTCATGAAAGAAATAAATAAAAAGCTTAACTAAGCTTAAATATGAGTCTGGAAAAAGTGCCTTGCTGAGAAAAGCAAAAAAAACCTGAACGCAAGAAAAGGCCAACCAAGAACTGATGGGCCCTGAATCAAAAGCCAAGTCATTGGCCAAGGTGACATATGCAGCTTGTCTCCATGAGTGTCACGGAGGGTGTTTAATGGACAGTGTCCCCTCATTAGTGCACATCTCCCACTGTTTAGCAGAGCAGGTGCTGGAGATGTACTGTTTATGCCTCGGCACAAGTCTGATGAGGTGCTCTTTCCACAGGAGCGAGAGCTGCAGATATGACAGCTAAACTCCACTGCAAATGTTCCCTGTTCTCCAGAATGCTGCTAATTAAAACAAGCTCTTCACTTGTCAGACTGGAATGGGATTTTCCCAGCTGTTGCGGGAGGGAGGGAGACATGGAGAGGAGGCAGAAGAATAGGAGGGAGGGGGCATTGATTTGTATGTTCAGGGGACTGAACAGCTCTCCTGCTGAAGAACCTTTTAAGCACCTTTAATTTTAAGAGTGTATCTATTGTTGTTGTTAACTAAAACTAAAACTATTAAAAATAGGTTATTCTCAATAATAAAAAAAAGCTGATTTAAAATCTGAATATTAGATGGAAAAATGTAAACATAAAAAAATACTTTTATGACTGAAATCAAGATGAAACCAAATAAATAAAGCTAAAACAAAAAATAAAGCTAAACAAACATAAAAAAAACAATAAAAATTACAAAAGCACAACAAAACGGCTAAAACTTAAACTAAAACTAAAAATACAACTGAAAATATAAAAATAAAAGCTAACTTAAAATTAATAAATACCATAATAGAACATAAATTATATTAAAACAACAACAACTGTGTCTCATCATACAACTAATAGGAAAAAATATCAACAAAGGCTGTTATACATCAATTATAATCTACTAAAAGTCCTAACAATACGTAATTTTCAGTAATTAAAATAAAGCTGATGTAAAATATGACTATTAGATTGAAAAACTTAAAAACCTAAACATAAAAAAATTGAAACCAACTTTTATGTTGCAGTAGTAATATTATTAAAATTAAACTGAAATAAAAGAAAGCTAAACAAATATATATAAATAATACAAAAATTACAAAAGCACATAAAATTACTAAAACAAACTCAAATGACAACTGAAAATATAAAATATAAAAGCTAAAAAGCTAATTTTATTATATGAATAAATACTTAGTATAATATTAAAAATAACACTGACTATGTCTCATTATATGGCCAAGAGAAAAAAAAAAGCATGTACAACAATGTCATGAAAGAAATAAATAAAAAGCTTAACTAAGCTTAAATATGAGTCTGGAAAAAGTGCCTTGCTGAGAAAAGCAAAAAAAACCTGAACGCAAGAAAAGGCCAACCAAGAACTGATGGGCCCTGAATCAAAAGCCAAGTCATTGGCCAAGGTGACATATGCAGCTTGTCTCCATGAGTGTCACGGAGGGTGTTTAATGGACAGTGTCCCCTCATTAGTGCACATCTCCCACTGTTTAGCAGAGCAGGTGCTGGAGATGTACTGTTTATGCCTCGGCACAAGTCTGATGAGGTGCTCTTTCCACAGGAGCGAGAGCTGCAGATATGACAGCTAAACTCCACTGCAAATGTTCCCTGTTCTCCAGAATGCTGCTAATTAAAACAAGCTCTTCACTTGTCAGACTGGAATGGGATTTTCCCAGCTGTTGCGGGAGGGAGGGAGACATGGAGAGGAGGCAGAAGAATAGGAGGGAGGGGGCATTGATTTGTATGTTCAGGGGACTGAACAGCTCTCCTGCTGATCTCTGGTAGGTCCTCTCTGCCGTAGCAAAGCTTCTTGGGGTATTGTGATTGCAGTGCTGTCAGCGTTTTATTGCAAGCTAATGAGGACTCGCTGATCCCTGCCTGATGTGTCATCCAAAGGTATACATTATAGATAATAGCATATGTGTACATAGAGTGCCATTCAAAAAGTTCACCTGTGAAAATTGGATATGTCTCTCATTTGCTTTCATGACAGCAGCAACGATCCAAAGAGCATCTTGAGCAAGAACATCTGATTATCTACTAGGGCTGTGTATCACCAGCAAAGTCACGATACGATACGTATCACGATACAGAGGCCACGATACGATACACTGTAAAAAATGACCGTGAATTTAACGGTAAAAGACTGTAAAAATGCTACAGTAAAATACTGTTAAATGGTTAACGGTAAATTCCCCTACTATATACGGTGAAAAACTGTATTGGACATTACATGTATTGGACATTAATTTTACGGTAGTATACCATTTTTGGAAGTGAAAAAGAGCGTATAATTTACAGTGAATAACCGTAAATTGACATTCCCAGAATTCCCTGCGTTACATTTCAAATTTGATGTTCTTTTGTTGAAATAACTATGTTTCTTCTTAGTTTCTTATCAGTTTTGTACATTAGGGTTGTGTGTTACACCTAATGTTGTTAAATGAATGTTTATTGCATTATTTCAGTGTCATGTGTGTTACCATGATGGTGTTTAGCGTTTGTGTGAATGACACTGTGCACCTTCTATACATGTT
>NW_015627238.1:212975-213361 GCF_001515625.1 Sinocyclocheilus rhinocerous
GCCGCAATATCGATACAGGGCCAACTGTATCGATACTCCTATCGTCAAATCTCTGTGACGATACATCGTCGTATCGATATTTTGAACACAGCACTATTATCTACACAAAGGCACCATTCACATTTGATTCAAATTGATTAGTGACTTTAAATAGTGCATAATGTTAATTCATTTAGGCCATAATTCTTATATATCTTTAAATATTTCCAGTGTCACGGTGCGCTACTGTGAGGAGCTAGGCGACAAGGAGTGGAATTCAAACATATAGGTTTTAATAATATCCAGGGAACAAGGAAAACACACGTAGCAAGGGTAGACATATACAATTCCGGACGAAGGAGAACAGAACGGGCTAGAACTCAAATAGGGCAGCTAACGAGGGGCAG
>NW_015627238.1:213725-234153 GCF_001515625.1 Sinocyclocheilus rhinocerous
CAAGGGTAGACATATACAATTCCGGACGAAGGAGAACAGAACGGGCTAGAACTCAAATAGGGCAGATAACGAGGGGCAGACAGGTGAGGAGGATAACTAATAATGAGACACAGGGAGAAACTAATGAACTATGATGACAGGAACAGGAAGATAACCAAATAAGGACATAAACATAACCTGGAGCACGTGGGGGAAGAAAACACACAGACACGGAACAGAGTCTGACATCCAGGTTTACCAAAAATGTTCATGTATATGCAAGGGTGTAACTTTGGTTTGAGAAGTGGGGGGGGACACAAAATGGAGGAAAATGTTTTCGATTTGAATCCCATTTCCTGCATGTACATACATTTAGGGACTATGGTGATACAAAATCCAGGAAATAATGAAGTTGATTAATGATCAATTCTGCCAAAAAGAATAGTAGGCTACTAAACTATGTATAAGAAAAAGATGTCTTACTTTCTTTATTGTTTAATAGGGGCCGATCGCCAAGACTTGAGAGAATCAAGTCCCCCTCTCTTCCACTTAGACTGCACCTTTTCCATTAAAGGACAATATTTGCCCCCTAAATTGACTTTCCAATGCATTTTTTATCTTTATAAATAGAATATTAATGTTTAAAAAAAAAGTTCAATAGATTAATATGCAATGATGATGAAAAAGTGAAAAGTGATTCTTTTAAATACTAACACTGCCAGTAGGTGGCGGTAAGTCACTGTCTTAATGCGTGAGTCATCGAGTCATTTGTTCATTCAGTAACTAAGCAAGTGGCTGTATTTATAAATGAATCAATGAATCAATGACTTTCGCGAACGATTCATTCACAAAACACCGCAAAACTCAGCAGGACACAGACGTGATTTTGAAAAGTGGGGGGGACATGTAACCCCTGTCCCCAGTGGAAATTACGCCCCTGTGTATATGTATATGTACAGAAGTTGGGGGTCAGTAAGATTTTTGATGTTTTTGAAAGAAGATTCTTATATTCACTGATGCTGCATTTATTTGATCTAAATAAATATATAAATCCAATATGTGACCCTGGACCACAAAACCAGGGTCAGTTTTTTTTTAAAATTGAGATTTATACATCATCTGAAAGCTGAATAAATAAGCTTTCCATTGATGTATGGTTTGTTAGGACAATATTTGGCCGAGATACAACGATTTGAAAATCTGGATTCTGAGGGTGCAAAAAAATCTAAATATGAAGAAAATTGCCTTTAAAGTTGTCTAAATTAAGTCCTTAGCAATACACACAATACAAAATTACATTTTGATATATTTATGGTAGGAAATGTATAAAATATCTTCATGGAACATGATCTTTACTTAATGTCCTAATGATTTTTGGCATAAAAGAAAAATCGACAATTCTGACCCATACAATGCATTAATGGCTATTGCTACAAATATACCTGTGCTACTTATGACTGGTTTTGTGGTCCAGAGTCACATATTATTTTGAAATATTTTTACAATTTAAAATGACTTTTTTCATTATGAATATATATACTTTCAATAAGCATTAGATAGATTAAGGTAATCAAAACATACACATATAAATGAGCAAAACCTATATAAATGAGCAATGTCCAATTAAAAATTAAGCATTAAAAATTCCCTATTTAACTACAAATAAAAAAAAAGTATAATAATATTGGTATATAATATATATATATATATATATATATATATATAATAACTTACATAGTCCTTTGATGTTTATGGCTTATTTAGATATTTAGGGACACAAGATTCTAACAGACATATCACAAATCTCAGGTATTACATAAACTATACAAAAATGTAGAGGAGTCACAGGAAAAATGTCACTTGAATAATCCATCTTTAAAAGCAGAAGGAAACACTGGCATTAAAACCCGGCGACTGTGACTCCGGAATGTAATTACTGCCATTGATTTGCAATTGACGGTGAATTTCAGCTATTAATTAAGCCAAAGTCTAGGTAGAAGCAGCAATGGTCAGATAAACAATACCCAGCAGGCAGGGCCAGAGAAGCTGGACGCTCATCAATTGGGTGGAAATGAAGCGATACATCCGTATGTCCTCAGATGTGAGGTGCTTATGAGCTAAAGCTTCATGATGTGAAACCTCTCTGTTTTAAATAAACATCTTGAATCTAATTCTTGGTCTACTACAAAAAGCTCCCTGACTGCTGTAATGGGCGGCTAATGTAATCCCTGTAATAGAATTGGAGGCAGGCAGACTTCAGGATGGAGTCTCGTAAGAACAAGCCCACTTGGAGCCCCGCACTGTCCGGAGCAAAAGCATAAGCTTCCTCCTCTGCCGTCCCTTCTAGATGAGGTGTAGGAGGATGTCATGAGAGAGCACTAATGAGAGAGACGCTGAGAGTTGGAGGTTTAAGCTCACTGTATGCTCAGCAACCACTGGCTGAAAGCTTGAGAGCCCCCACTGTGCGAGCAGCAATTAACTTCGCTCCTATTGGGCTCTTCACAGTGCAATGGGAAGCAGCGGGGGTTTTCCATGGCGCCTGAAAGGAGCTGACAGCGAGTCAGGAAGAGATTGAAGATTTCCGGGAGGACTGCTCCTGTGTTTCCTTTTACACCACTTTGATGTCTGCCAGGAACCAACGAAGGATAAGAAGAGTAAGGTATGGGGTACGTTACCTGTGCTTGGGCTGAGTATAATGCACACCACTGAAGAACTCCATTATCATTATGAGAGTACCACATTTAGAAATAATGCAACGGAATCCTGCGCATTTGCAACGTACACCAGTCTACCCAGATTTACCTTGGCAGTTAACATAACAACTGCTTCTAGTGACAAAAGCAGGAAATGATTAGTCAATTACTGAATGTGAGATTGACTAATTCATTAAGATTTTTTCTTTTACACACAAACACAAACACACACACACACACACACACACACATATATATATATATATAGTGTGTAAGGGTAAAAAGAAAAGAAAAATAGCTGATATTGCTGAATATATCTAAATATATTGACATGCTGCAACTGAATCAATTAAAAATGTATTTTAATCGTCTTTAGCATTGTTGTGCTTTATTGACCATCTGTCAGCTGATAAAGGGTAGCAAGGTCTTCAAAATGGGGGGTTTTGAGAAAAAAAAGTTTAGGTCTGTCAAATGAATATATATATACAGTACATATATATATATATATATATATATATATATATATCTTAAAGATTCCTAAATGCATCTACTTTCGGAAGGCTAAATAAAGTGCTTTTGCTTTCGCCTAGAAACACACAGCGTCTCCCTGATATGCTGCTTCAACACTAACTGCGGTTAGTGAAACCACGCTTTCTTTCTTTGCGTGAACATTTGGGTGGCATTATGCAAATATTTCCATATAGTGTGGGTAGATATGTGGGGTGTGTTAGAACGAGCCGTTTTAGGGGGGCGTGGCAGAGTCTTAACTTTGATAAAGAATATCTCTTTGGTTTTGAGACTTTAGTTTTTGCAACTTCAGGGATCTTATCTATGCACAATCAGCTTGTAACACTCCAAAGAGAAAGGAAAACTTGAAATCGCATCATATGACCCCTTTAAAGGACCACCCCAATGACAGCTTTGTTCCTTTTTTTGTGAGTGTACACATTATAAATGGGTCTTTATGCATATAGCTGCGTTTATAATATGAAATGTGTGTTTTAGGAGATCACAATATTTGGGGGTCCTTGGCATCAAAAAGTTAAAAAGCTCCTGGATTATATAATGTGGTGCTATAATATCTTAAGAAAAGCCTCCAACAAAGCTACAGCTGAGCTGAAGGATGTGTATTCCAACATGACACATCTACCATGAAGGAAACATTCATTTGATGGTGCAAAACATTCTGTACTTTAACGTAAAAGTGCTTTCTGCTGTCCTTACATGCATGCGCCGCTCTCTGTGGGGAGGATCTAGTCATTCTTTAAGCAGTACCCTAGAGTGAAAACCATTCGACGTCTTCCCGAGACACGTGACTTTTCGGAGGCCTCATCACCCTCTAAAGCTTTTCTTACTTCTTTTGAATACCTCCTGAAATTCTGACATCATTTAAGTGGCACTTCTTCACAAAACTCCTTTCAGAGCCAGATTGCCTTCGTTCCTTGGCATTATCATCTTTTTGAAGCCAGGTGTGTGTGCGCACGTCTGTTCGGCAGCTTAAAATGACTGCTTTTATCAGTCTTATGGATGCACTCTGCTAAAGTGAGGTGCATTTGGCTACCAATAAAGCGTAGTCACGGGTTAATGAATACCCTGGCTTTGCTGATGATGGGGAACCGAGAACGCCTGAACACACTTAACCCTATGGCCTGCTCAGTGGCATCCGTCCCGTTCCCAATGTGCATCTTAGCCCATGGAACTGGCACACCTTGTTCTTGCTGCCATTACAGATTTGGAGCGAGACCTGGCTGAGACCCAGTTGTAAAAAGTGCCATATGCACTTCCGAGCTTCGCCGAATTGATTTTTTTTTAGCTTTACTCCATCGAGCAATGCTGACACGGTACATACACGGCCCCGCTGTGAAGCACGCGTGAAGGGTGGAGACTTGGAGTTCTGCTCGAGCGTTTAGATGAACACTCACAGTAGGCTTGCGCAGAGCTTCTTCCAGCACCATGTGTTCAGTCACATGGATATTTGGCCCTTTCCCCCTGAGGACAATATGTTCACGATGAAGGAAAGGTTGACGGAGAATGTGAGGAAGAGAGAGAAACAAAGGAGAGAATGAGTGATCGACTGGGTTATACAGGGAGAAAGAAAGAGAGTGAGCGAGCGACGGGAACAGATTTTGACCTTGTCTCTTTCAGCTCACGCTGAGCTTAAGGCTCAATCGATTACGATCGAAGTAGGTCACCCTTTCCTCCTGTAGAGCCTGGACTTGTATGCTACCCTTTTCCTTCTTTCTCCTATTTTCTCTTCCTACAAGCCTTTTTTGGCAAGCACCACATATCATTGAGCAACGGTGGACTGCCGTATCTAGAGCAGGAAGGGTGTTTTGGCCACTGCTGATCCAGACAGGAAGTGAATAACAGACGGTTTGGCCAGCAAAAGCACCCACAAGATGGTCCCCGCCACAAAAGCGCATTATGCAACCCAAGCGCATTAGCTGTATGGATAAAGGAACCGCAGTTTTTGACTGTAACTGCTGTGTGGTTTGTTTTGATATACATGCATTTAGGTTGAAGTTGATTAAATAGGCAATCAAGGCATGAATTACCGAGCTCTTTAGATCAATTGCTGTAATCCTGTTCTTCATAATGGGTACAAACATGTAAACAAAAACAAAGCTCTATCATTTCTGAAAGGAGCAGTGATGGCGCGAGCACCCAAAGGAATGAGGAGATGTAATACCCCCATTACTAATAAACCCATCGTCTCTGTGGCTCAGTGATATCTTATGTCAGTGGTTTTGCTTCAGGACCAAAATTCAGAATCTTAAGGAAGAAGAAGAAGAAGAATAAAAAATACATTTTTAACTGTAGTTTTAATAATTATATATGAAATCTATTAAATCATATATATATATATATATGTGTGTATGTGTGTGTATGTGTGAAAGTAATAAATCAAATTGTGAAATAATAAATCAAATGTTAATATTGAAATATTATGCCAATTTAAAATAACTGTTCTATTTTAATATATTTTAATATGTAATTTATTTATCCAGTCTTCAGTGTCACATGATCCTTTCGAAATCATTCTAGTATGCAGATTTGCTGCTCAAAAAACATTTCTGATTATTATCAATGTTGAAAACATTGTGTAATATTTTTGTGCATAGAAACTTTGAAGAAAAAACAAAAAACAAAAAAAAAAACAGCATTTACTCTATAAATATTCTTGGTCACACTTTATTTTAAGGCCCAATTCTTGCTATTAACAAACCATTAACTACAACTTTTGCCTCAATAAACTCCTAATTGGTTGCTTATTAATAGTTAGTAAGGTAGTTGTTAAGTTTAAAGAGCAGGTCATATGGGTTTTTGAAAAATATCTCTTTTGCAGTTTATACCGTAGCTATCCTTAAATGAAAACAATCTGCAAAGTTGTTAATCAAAAAAGTGCATGATAAATAAAGATGTTGTCTCTCAAAAAAGAGAGTAGATTCTGAATCGCCTTAACGAGTCGTCATATTTTTGAATCTTTTTCCTGTTATACGTCACTGGGTAACACATTTGCATAATCCCCGCCTGCCCGCGAAATACGAACAGAGTCTGACCTGCCCACAAACACTTCTGCTAGTTAGTGTGTTTACATCATGTTGAGAAGACGCTGTGTTCAAGGATACCACAGAAATACAATTCCAACCTTTTGCTGTGTGCATGTCATTTTACCAAGGACTGCTTCTCTAATTTTGGTTTTTATCTTCGTTGGCTTCTAATCTTCTTAATTTGGACTAACAAGTGTCTCCGAACCACAACCTGTAAGTACGATTGATACGTTATGTGTACATTTTCAATTGAGTGCTCAAAATATCAAGTTTTTGTGCTAATATGTGACGTATACCTAGTGCAGCTTTAGGCTTCCAGGTAAAGTTCTGATAATTCGCTGTGAACCCACTATTTCCTAAGAATGTGTCGATTAATGTAGACTGACGTTGTTCAGATTACTTAATTTAATAATAAATAATGTAGTGTAGCGCACAGACTTTATAATCATAGTGAAATTGCTGTTTATTTTGCTGCACCGGCAGTTATAGGGTTAATGCGGGAGAGACGAGCGAGATAGTTAGGCTGCTGCGCTTGTGATACAGCTGTTATATGTGTTCTGATTAAAAGTTAAGACAGAGCGTCTTTTGTCTGTCGTTCTTACTTGTAGGGGAATACGTGCTTTATAAGTACTAATAAGCAGCCAATATGTTATTAATAGGCATGCTAGTTAAATAGTGAGGATTGGTCCCTATACTAAAGTGTTACTATATACTTTTGTAACATTTAAATGTGTTTACTCTCACTTTTGATCACTTTAATTTAAATTTTCTCGCCTAATAAAAATATTAATTTCTTTTAACCACAAAAAGGCCCCAGACTTATACACACACACACATTTGAATATATAAATTTAAATGTATAATAAACATATGTATTTATAATTATTAAACAAATAACTGTTATTCTTTAACCTTGTACATAGTTTTCCAAGCATGAGTGCCTTGTCAAGCAACCTGTCCGTGTTGACATTTGCCTAATTTGGCGAGCTTCTACCAAATAAGACGAATTTGCACCTTTCGAGTTTGATCAGGCCTTTATCCACCTTTTATGTCAACAACAAAAGACGGTAAGCGTTTTCTCCTCATTTTAACATTGCTAAGCCTATTTATTTTGCCATCCAAACCAAACACGATTACCCGCTTAGGTGCATGTTGCTGTTTGCGCTAACTGTTGTTTTTTGTCCTGTCATCCATGACCCCAACAGACCCGTGACCCCATTTTGGGTTTGGGTGCCACTTTCCCAAACAACCTTTTTTAGCAGGCTCCCAAATTAAATGATTATAAAATGCTGATTACATTTTGGCAAGACTGCGACAAAAATCCATTCTCATTTAATAGAAGGCCATTTTTCTTCTCCTCTGCAGTCTATTATGCTCCGACGCACAAAAGTAGAACGTTTTGACGCAGACGACGTGTTAAGTTTGAGGGAAATCAAAAAACGCCAACCTTCATCCTTCATCAAAAAGCCTGCAACAACAGATGGGCCAAATCAGAAAAACTAGCTACTGTCAATCTCAAGCGATCACATCAGTTCCTGAGCACACATGTGGTCCGAGTGGCGCGCGCACGAGGCAGGTATGGATGAATTCGAGAATCCATTAGCCCAAGAGCGTTGATGCTACATGGCAGTGTGTGCGCGACGCGGCATGCTGGCAACGCGATGGCCACGGGGTCTGTCTGAAAGAGATTAGGCAGCCCAGACTGCACTCATACATTTGTATTCTCCACAGCCCCTCTCCTCAATTGAAGTGGAATCACACTGGAAGCAAGACGCTCTTCTCTCCCAGTCAGAATTGGGTAAGAGCTTGCCAAATGCATTGCGACAGGCCAAATGATTTTCAAGAGCGAACGGGAAAAAAAAGCCACTTTACTTTTACAGAGAGTTCTGGAAGATTGACTACAATATTTGTGTTCCACACGTCATTTCATTTAACATTAACTGGCCCCTGTCAGCCATAATGTTTGAGTTATTTGTCGTGCACACGTGAGGGAGCTCTGCTTGCCTGCTGGATGCCATTTTTGCAATCATCCATATTATTAATGTTACTTTACCGTCTACTCTGCGCTTCGCCCCTCAGCATGACAATTCGCAAATGCATTTGCTAAGAGAGCCATGTGGGGAAACCTATTCTGCTCCAGCTGTGTCTATAGAAGTCGGCCGTTCTTGCTGGATAACCTGAGCGTCGGCTTCCTAACCGCAACGGCAATCGCACGAAGCAAGCGAAATGAGTGCCGTCATTCGTCATGTGCTCCCTTTCGCTGCGCCGAAATGTGTCTCCATCACATTTCTTGGATATTGTCTGGAAGAGACCGTTTATTTAATCGGGAGACATAAAGTATTGCGTATTACAATGAAAGATGCGTTCTATTTCCGCGAGGTACAGTATGAGTGACGTGGGCTGTCTTGCAGATGTCTTGCGGACAAAACTCACGGGCGGTGTAAAAATAGACCCAACTGCTGCCTGACAAGCTGGAGCGGCTCTGTGGAGTTCAGTGCTCCGTTTCAAAACCTCTAGTGAGCTGCCTGCGGAGGGAGCATTTAAAAAAAAAATCAGGTGGACTTAAGGTATCTCTTTTTGCTTGAATTCTAATGCATTGTGACAAGCTTCTTGATCGTCAAAATGCTGCAATATATCTCTATATTTTGCATGTATACACTTAGGACATGGTAAAGGCAACATGTTGGTGTTGTCATGTGACTGACGACATCAGCCGTGTTGCTGTTCCATGGCATTTATGAATATGGTGACTATAAAGGTAATTTTGACTGCTATTTTTATGAACTACAAAGTAAAATACATATTAATTATAAATATAACAGATCATATATATATATATCAAACATTTTATTCTTTTATTTTGTATTATAATTAACATAACTTAACATTACACGTGTGTATTTAATTAAATATTAATACTTAAAATATAATTTTAAATATGTAAATGCAAATATAAATTAAAATCAATCCAATCACCTGTGTGCTTTTGAATGACAAAAGTGAATCAAATATTGCTTACAGATTGATTGATTATATAAAACATTTGCACATGGTTCAAAAATGTAAATATTATATTCAAAATAAATATTAATATATCCAATATTTTCTTTTAAAATAAATATTAGCTAAGATTGTATGAATTATTTAATACTAATTATTTGTATTTTATTAATTATATGTAAGGGGGTCTGAATACTTTCCGTACCCACTGTATATATATGATTACACATGATATGATACAATGATTAAAATATTTTAAATATTATATTTAAAATAAATACTTTTTAAATTTGTATAATAAATATTATTTAATTAATAATTTACTTTATTATATAAATTAAATATAATTTCAAATATTTATATTCTAAACATTTATTTTTTAAAATAATCTAGCATTTTTAATATAATACAATTTTAAATACTGATAGCCAAGTCCCCTGAGTCATGTGTGGGCAAGTCATGTGAGGATTGCTATTTGCGTGGTGTGATGAATCTATGAAAAGTGTTCTTAATCAGTCATTTACAAGCTTCCATGACCTCAGAAGGTAGCTGTCTACGTAGGCAGCGTGCAGCGAGGCAGCTCACTAGGTTTTGGAATGGAGATAATGTTTTATTTTCTCTTGCCCTGCAGCCAGACAGCGAGTGAAGAGGAGGCCAATCGGAGACAGCGTCAGAAGTACTTCAGCACTGCCTGCTCTTCACCTACAGTTTTGAAGTATAGCTAAGTCTGTGCATGTCCGCATTTACGGTTGAAATCATATTAAGCATCAAACTTTTTATCACGTTAAAGATGGGTCATGACCTCCTCAAGATTCTGCCCACACATATCTCCAGCACATTCCACACCGTGGGAGATGAATCATTTCTGAGCTCCATTCAGCAGCAGTCCAAGGACGGGTTTGATTAAGCCTTTGACTGACAGCTGAGGGTAATGAGTGAGTGACGTGACATGTGGCCAAGTATGGTGACCCATACTTGGAATTAGTGCTCTGCATTTAACCCATCCTTAGTGCACACACACAGCAGTGAACACACACACACCGTGAACACACACCCGGAGCAGTGGGCAGCCATTTATGCTGCGGCGCCCGGGGAGCAGTTGAGGGTTCGGTGCCTTGCTCAAGGGCACCTCAGTCGTGGTATTGAAGGTGGGAGAGAGCGCTGTACATTCATTCCCCCCACCTACAATCCCTGCCGGTACGAGACTCGAACCCGCAACCTTTGGGTTACGAGTCCGACTCTCTAACCATTAGGCCACGACTTCCCCCTTAATGAGGGACGCCTGATGGAGTCTGGATGTCATTTAGAAAGAAAACTCCCCGGTGACTGACAGTGTGTTTAGATCACCTCCCCAGTGGTGTGCGGCCACCATCTCTAGAGCTCTCTAATACATGCAGGTGGTTAATGTGGTCTTCTAAGAAACGGCCAGGAGTGGAGCTTCTTAGTTCTCATGCTGGAGCTACAGAGCTACTAAAAGTAGTTCTGAAGTTCTGATAGTTTTCAGAAACACAAGTAATGCTGCAATACCACACTCTCAGAATTAAAGGTCCAAAAGCTGTCTCTGCTCAACAACAGTAATATTGTGAAATATTATTACAATTTGAAAGAATGGTTTGCTATGCTAATATATTTTAAAATTTACTTTATTTCTGTGATGTAAAGCTACATTTTCAGCAGCCATTACTTAAGTCTTCAGTGTCACATTAACCTTTTTAAGCTGTTTAAATTAATAAAACTAGAGGCATTTGTTAACTTTAAGATTACTTTTTATCATGTAAACTACCTATATATACAGCATGTTATTTACATATATGTGTGGGACAGGGGGGCCCACGTCGCATCGCAACAGAGTATGCTGGCCATATCATACATCAAAGCACATGGCACACAGTGTTCGGAGGAGAACGCTGGAAAATACGACAGAATTGACTATACTCGTCTGTCTTTGCAGTACACAAGCCGCGGTTCAGCTGCGCGCGAAAAACGCTGCCAGTATGAAAGGACAAATGGGTGAGTGCTCCTCCTGCTCTACATACACACTGCTTGCGCATCTGGTGTGAAACAGGAATAAGCCAACATTACTATCGTTGACAGCACTGATTTCAGCCAACGTCTTTGCAACTTTACAGATCTTCTTTATGCACCAAGAGCTAGTAACATTTCAAAGAGAAAGGAAAATTTGAAATCGCATCATATGACCCCTTTAAACTGTAATGTAAACAGTATATATTAACTGAGCCTATAAAATCCATGTAAATAATAATATTAATTTAAAAATATATATTTTAACTAATAAATTGAAAGTAACTGTTACAAAAATGACAGATTTAAAGTATGGAAACTTGCAAGCTGTGGACCTCATTTTTTGTAGCATACTGGGGGATGCATTACAAATAACCCCCTTTTACAACCCTAATTTCTCTCCCCGATGCTCCAGCATGCATCTCACACCTACACCTTTTTCACTAAGCAGCAAGAACAAGGACAATCAGAAGGTGTGGGCACCTGATTTCTTCTCATTTGCAAAGCATGACAGATGGATATCTGTAAACTGTCCATCAAAATCTCTGGGACTTCTGATAGATCACACCCCACACGCTGGAGCTACGTGATACTGAAATTAAATGACCTGCACATCTCCTCTCAATTAATCCTCTGTCTGGCTTTGCTGACAGTCTCTACGCTCCATCTTCAGGCAGGTCTCTCGTTAAAACCCACTCCCCACTTCCTCTCTCATTATCGATGGGGATCTACTCGTCGGCTCACTTTCTCTCTCTATCAGAGCCACTAGCCCCCTGGAGGCCGACTGCAGCTGTAGGTCTCTCGTCCTTTGTTTCTTATACGCACTGCGAAAAGGCGCTTTGGTATGCCGCTCAGTTCCAGGCCCTCTTTCGCTCACTCTCTTGCCTGACTCAGATGTCCCCCTTCCCTCTTGAGTGGGAAGATGAGCCAGGGGAAGAGCATCACTCGGGGAGGGGGACAGATTGTACTGCAATTACATCCAAAACACAAGAAGAATACCATGCTGGCCTGGGAGAAGTGCCACTCTGTTCACCCTAAAAAAATGCCCATGATGTGTGGTGTCAGTGATCCCAGTGAGAAACCACTGACCAGAAAAAGCCCCAAGGTGGAAAACAGACAAAAGTGTAGCTTCTTTAAAACCTAACTGATGGATGTTTTAAGACATTCTGAAGAAGAAAGAGAAAGGTCACAATTTGATGGTAAATTTTCAATTAAAAATTATTTTACAGTGTTACTTGATATCATTGCTGAAAAAACCTGCTTAAACCAGTCTAATAAGGACTGCTGGTTTCAGCCTGAACAGCTACATTGAAAGAAAATGGTATACTAACAATTTTCATTCAAAAATGGCTGAAATAGTAAAACTAAAATATTATCGTCTTGTAAAATGTATTTTATTTACAACTGTTGTCTCTTTTAGCTGGTTTAAGATTTTTCTTCAGTAGCTCTATATGTTTAGCATAAATCTAATTTTTAAGCACAACATTTTCAATACTGGTAATAATAATAAAAATAAGTAATGTAATTACCATTAAATAAACCCGTAAGACCTTCGTTCATCTTTGGAAAACAAATGAAGATATTTTTGATGAAATCTGAGAGCTTTCTGACCCTGCATAGACAACAATGCAAGTACCACCACAATTTTATGAAGCTACCAGAATACTTTTTGTGCACAAAGCAAAACAATACAGACTTTATTCAACAATTTCTTCTCTTCCCAGTCAGTCTTTAATGCACGTTCACGACAGTATCAAGACGCATGCATGTGGTGCTGCTGATGGAGGAGAAGAAAGAGAAGAAATTATTGAATAAAGTTGTCATTTTTGTTTTGTTTGCGCACAAAAATGATTCTCGTAGCTACATAAAATTACGGTTGAACCACTGATGTCACATGGACTATTTTAAAGATGGGTCTTGATCGTGATAGTTGCATTGTTGTTTATGCAGGGTCAGAAAGCTCTCGGATTTAATCAAAAATATCTTAATTTGTGTTCTGAAGATGAACAAAGGTCTTACATGTTTGGAATGACATGAGAATGAGTAATTAATGACAGAATTTTCATTTTTGGGTGAACTATCCCTTTAAGCAGAAAATCAGCATATTAGGATGATTTCTGAAGGATCATGTGGCACTGAAGACTGGAGTAATGCCTGCTATTAAAATAGAAAAGAGTTATTTTAAATTGCAACATTACTTTACTATATTACTGTATCAAATAAATGCAGTCTTGGTGAGCATTAGAGACTTCCTTCAAAAAAAATAGTCTCAGAATCCAAACTTTTGAACAGCAGTGTATGTATATACATGTATATTAAAGCCTGTAGCAAACTGGCCTTGGAAATATGATCCAAAACCTATTTCCTGTCATCTTATGTGCTGACACATGAAGATGTTAGAATCTAATTAATGTATGTTGTTCTTGATGTGTGTCCACATCTATCACATGCAGCAAAACGGCAGTAGTTGCCAAAATGCACTGCAAGGAGCTGGAGCGTGGAGCCAGTCACCTCTGAACGAATGGCAGTTAATGCAACCTGACAGCCTGGGCTGGGGTTAGGCCCACCCAGGTACATCTGGGGCTTGTAGGAACAGCTTGGAAGAGAGGAAATAGCACTCCAGGGAACCCACAGAACATAAGAGCAAAAATGGAGTGAGGAGAGGGGAAAAGAGAGAGAGAGAGAGAGAGCGAGATGAAGAGTGAAAGAGAGAGATGGTGGAGATTGGGCTAAAGAGAGAGAAGGAGTGGGGTTGTTAAAGAAAGAAGTACAAGGGAGGAGATTGTGTCTGTAGTTAACGTTTCCTTATCTTGACAGGAGCTGTCCGCCTCTATGGTGCTGAAACAAGGCACATGGTCACCGGGGCCATTCAAAATCCCATTTGCGGTTCTGATGGGGGAAACTGAAATAAACTGAGGGATCTCTACTAAAGGATGAGTTGAGTTGAAGTCACCTGGTCTCAGCAGATCTGTACCGCAGCTATTTGTACTTATGGATGCTAACCACATACATCTATTTCTGCTTGGGTTACACTCACATGCAATCAAACACCAGCATGTTTCAGAGTATACTTTTTTGGCTCAACTATATGAAATGAAAATTTAGTCAATTAGTGATGTATACTAATTTATCTACACTTACGTATATTTTTTAGCCATTTTTATTCTAACAATGCTTTAACATTACTGCAGCGATGTTTTAACGTTTTAGCGAAATTAGCATTTTAGCAATGCTTTAGGAGTTTTACTATGCTTTTAAATATATAAACAATGCTTTAAATGAATAGTTCACCCAAAAATTTAAATTTGCTGAAAATTTGAAGAAAAGTAGATTACATCACTTGCTCAGCCAATACAGCGAATGGGTGCCGTCAGAATGAGAGTCCAAACAGCTGATAAAAATATCACAATAATCCACAATTAACATTATAACAATGCTTTATTTTGCCAAATTTTATTTTTTGTTTTAGTAATGTTTCATCATTGTTTTAGCACTGTTTTGACTATGTTTTATCAGTTTTAGCTATGCTTTAATGTGGCTTTAATATTGTGTAGTGATATTTAAACATTTTAGCAATGTTTTCATATGTTTTTGGCTATATTTTAATATTATTTAACATAGTTTTAGCTAAGCTTCAAACATGTTTTAACACTGTTTTAGTGATTCTTCAGTGTTGCTTTAGCGTGTGTACTGTGAATTATCTATTAAGACATCTAGCATTATAAATTCGGATGGAAATCTCTGCCCATTACATCATGTTTTCAACATCTCTCCACAAGTGTTGAGAGAACATGTCAAGTTTAAAATAATAAATAATCCAAATCTTACAAACACATCTCAAGACTCCTGAATTCTGATGTGTTCCATCAAGTTTGTCTTTAAAAAAAAAAAAGAGTCAAGATCGAAGCGTTTAAGAGTGAAAAGTTGACTAGCCATTCGGGCAGTTGGTTAAAATCTATAAATAACATTTATATGTATGTACTATACAAGTACATGAAAAGAACTAGAGCAAAAATGTCTGTTTGTTTCCACTTCGCTTTTAAATCATTACAAATGACCACAGCACAAAACTTTGCCCTTGAATATTAAACACGGCTTGAGAATCAAACAGGATAAATTAATCTCCACACAGATCACAGGACTGTTGAACTTGCAGACCATCGGATCCGGTCCCAGCGCATGGAGCAGCAGCGCACAGAGCAGATAGATAAAAAGGAAATGGATGAAATAATAATGGCGGCCATAAAATATGCAACGCTAATGCGCGAGAGCTGACATGTAGAAACCGTTCTGCGAGTGTGGCTGAAAACGGTGGCTGCATTAGTCACAAGGCTCTTGGGTTCCACCTCCCAATGCACTCTGGGAGGACTGTCACTGCCTGAAAGAAATGCATTAAAATAGAATGAGCCTCAGGCTCTCTGTTGAGCAACAATGCTTGTGAGCCATATTTACCTCTCAACACCACTAATGTATCGGACTGAGATTTGGAGAGATTTCAGATTCTGATTTTAAGCGATGGGTGGTCTGTAGGGCAATTCATGCCACATGACTCGGTGGCTACGCTAAATCACAGCAGTACACTTTCCATAGCGAGGTGAATGCACGTAACAAACGACAATGGCTGTATGTTTAGCAGTAAGAACCTTTCATTCTGAGTCTCTGGCTTCCTCTTGTGAATAAAAAGACTGAGTGATGTTTTTAGGCTACGCTGTGTGCTATTTTCCACACTGGAGTCCCTCTCAGGAGCATGTCACATGAATCTCATGCATTCCTGCTTGTAGTACTGAATTGGGAGACAGACTTTCAAAAGCGTTTGTTGTTTTAATTTTTAAATAAAGAAACGAATAAATGTTTGTACTGTAGTCAGTGACGACTGTTTGATTTGCTCTGTTTCTCTCTCAAAAGGAGCATTTTTGCATTTCACTAATTAGTAAGGGACATATGAGGATCTTTAAGTGGGGGGTTAATTATTGTATTTATGTTTCTCCCAAAATGACTATTCTTGCAATTGGCCTACTCCGCCCCCCCCCACTGCTTAATTACCAAATTAATGTTAAAATGAAGACCCTGATATACTCATGAAAAAGTTATTTTTTGTTCTTCGATTAGGGGTAAAAAGAATCAAAAAAGTGTCAGTGTCACTAAATTTCTACTATAAAACAACTTTCCAATGTGTTTAAGGTTTTTTTTTTTTTTCCCCTGACTAAAACTGAAACCATTAAAAAACATTTTTATTACCTGAAATAAAATAAACGATCAAAGCTAAATTTTCAGCACCATTACTCCAGTCTTCAGTGTCGCATGATCCTTAAGAAATCATTCTTCAAATCATTCATCAAACTTCAACTAAAATTAAATAGAAAAATATATTTTTTTATGTAAAATATAAAAATAAAAATAATTAAAAATATTAATAAAATAATAGTGTCTTAATGTTGCTAAAATCCCCTCGACAGACTGAATAGAAGAAATAAACCAGCAAAGATTTCCACGTCAAATTTTTTTTTTTAAAGTTTGCCTCAGTAAGCTGTTTTGAACCCCTGAAATCAACTCCAAACATTTTTTTTAAATGACGTCACATCACATTTTTTCAATTTCGCTTGAAGTAGATAATATATCAAGGACTTAACAGCCATGTTTTTTTTAAAGCCATGTTTTTATGTATTAATTTTTAAATTATATATTTATTTACATAAAAAAAACGATTTTCCTTCATTTCTCATTTTTTTATTTATTCTGGTAAATAAAGAGACATTAAAAGTACTGCCTCTTTAAAAGCAAAAGCACTCTCCCGTTGGCTTCCATTTGTGTAGTGGTGGGGCACTAAGTGTTACGTATCCGGTCCATGAACTTCCGTCTGCTAGCCATCAGAGGTCACCCTTTCCATTTTCATTGACTCTCGCACTACACACTGTTGCATATCACCCCGGACTACATATCCCATCATTCATTGCACTGATTTCACACAGCACTGATTGCACACAGCTGTTTCATATCACTCACTCACTATTTAACACTCACTCTGATCCCTTCCCGGTGCCGAGTATTGTTTAGCGCTTATCATTTGATAGCTACACTACAGAGCCCTCGTTAGTTTACCCTGCCTTAGCCTAGTCTTGCCTTGTCTGTTTTCTCGGTTTCTGATCCTTGCCTGGTTTCCTGGATTTATCCCTTTAGTCTCGCCCTTTTGATTCTGTTCGCCGTTCGTTGACCTTCGCTAGCCCTAGGATTATTCTTGTGTCTTGTCCACCATATTCCTGTTTGCCATTGTCTGACCCATGCCTGTTTCTGACCACGCCTGTGAATAAAGTTTGCACATGGATCCGCACGTCTCACGTCTCGTCAGCCACGTTACAGTAAGAGAGCAGCTCACCTGTCTTAATATTTCCATCAAGCACTCTCTTGCTCTCTCCCTGTCTCTGCCTCTTTTTTCTCTCTCATTTAACTTAGTGCAGTGTTCCAAAGGCAGGTACGGAGCCCCCAGGAAAGTAATGTGTGTGTGCGAGACAGAAACACACACACTCTGTTGGAGGCACGTAGACTGATGACTCAGAGGCCACTGTGCAGCAGAACAAAACACAAAAGAAAGGGAGAGGGAGCAAGAAGGAGAGAGAGGGGACCAGAACACATTGTTAGAGAGGAAAAAGGCCCATGTCCAGAGGTGTGTCTGACTCGCTTTGTGCTGAGAACCGACAGAAAGAGAATAAGAGGACAGAAGAGGTTAAGTACCTGAAAATCTCCTCACACAATGGCAGTGTGATTTGATCTGTCTGAAAGGCGCTGCTGTCATGGCTGTGTAGACGAGGAATGTCAAAAGTAGCTGTACTTGCGTACCAAGTCAATACTAAAATTAAAAAAATTAAAAAATGGAACAATACCAATCTTTCTACAGTAATGGTATTGATTAAATTTGTTACCCACACTAAGGAGGTCTATAATACCTGGAGAAAGCTGTCTATTAGTATTGCAATTCACATCATTTGGTTATATGGCATTTTGAGCAAATCACTTGATGGTGTGTGACTAATTTTCTAATTTTAAGAAATCAATTTTTTATTAAACATAATATGCAACCAAATGTGTTCCCTATTCCTAATGTACATCTATTGACTGCTATAAAACAAAATTTGCAATTATATCACCATTTTAAACCTGTAAACCTTGCTTAAAAAGGATAATTTCAGTACTTTTAACATGAAAGAAACATCCAGATACAGATAGACAGACTAGTCATGTTTGGTTATGGTTAATTAGGTCCAGTTTGATCAGATATTTTAAAATGATTTGGCTAAATTTCAACATTAATAAAAAATTGTGTTTATTTAATTAAAATGTGAAGCATTTACATAAAAATTCATAGTGGGATTTTTTTTTTTGTGTATATGTTACTCAATTCGAAATATACATGAAATACATATAAGTGAATGTTAAGTTTTGGTCCCACTTTATATTAGGTGGCTTTAACTACTATGTGCTTACATTTAAATGAATCATTTGATACAATGCACTTAGTGTACATACATGTTTTTACATTGTACTTATATTTTTTAAATACCTGCATGTAATTACATCTGTAATTAATTTCTGTTATTATTTACATTTATAATTACACTGTTAACCTATTCCTTACACCTTAACAGACCCTTAAACCTACCCATACCACCAAACCTGTCCCTAACCTTACAAGTATCCCACCTCAACAGCAGCAAAAATGTTTGAATACAATATAAACACAATAAGTACATTGTACTTATTTTCTGATGTAAGTACATAGTACTTAAGGCCACTTAATGTAAAGTGGGACCTAAGTTTTTAAATGATTTGTAATAATGTGTTACTTGCTACTGTCTCTCTTTCACTGTAGAAATCTCACAGAATTCAAAACCTTGCTGCTCAAGAAGCCTTGAAAAGACTATTTTATTAGAATCTGGCAATGAAACTGGCAGAATATTAAAAATAATTTCCATATGAAACCTGATAAGATTTTTTTTCTTGGTATAAACTTGCCATACTCGAAAATATGGATTTTAATGATTATGCTCACAAAGATGATTTAATGCTGTTTCTTTAATTATAATTTGTAAATATGCTTTTGTTCCTGCATAAGGAATGACTCCATTGACCCCTGCTGTTCCCCATAAGCCCACTAAGCTAAAAACCTCATATAATAAGCATTAATGGAATTCACTGTGCTCAAAACACTATTTCTTTTTAATTCACAAACTTTACCCACTTACTTTCATTGTTGGGGCCAACTGTGCATGCTGGAGACTATAGGGACTATAAGGGGCTAGAGACTATAGGGCCTAAAATAAGTTGCACAAGCTTGCTGCATTGACAAAGAAATATGGGGATGACAGGAAGAACCTGAGACAGAGATGAAAAACAGTCCAGGCAAACGATCAGCTGGAGAAAAGAGAGTAACAGAGATACTGTAGACTTTAAGGTATAAGAGATTAAAGCAGAGTTAGAGAGACTAAGATTAAAGAAACATTCAGATAAAAGTATAGATTGACCAGTTATGCTCGGCTGACTGGATGCAGAAATCAAATATTAAAGGTGCAATAGGTGATTGTCTTCAGAAACATTTTTTGTTATGCTGGTTGAAAGTCTCTTCACATCCCGATAGCAATCATTAAGTTAAGTGGTCTAAATGTATTTATCTGTATTTATATATTCTGTGGAAGGCATAGGACCAAGAAATGTTCGTCCAATCAAAATGCTCGGGATTGTCTTCAGAAACATTTTTTGTTATGCTGGTTGAAAGTCTCTTCACATCCCGATAGCAATCATTAAGTTAAGTGGTCTAAATGTATTTGTCTGTATTTATATATTCTGTGGAAGGCGTAGGACCAAGAAATTTTCGTCCAATCAAAACGCTCGGTCCGAGCGTTTTAATTGGCTTTCCTACCTGCCTGTCAACATATGTATTTGCATACCTCTGAGCACCCTGTTCGCGCAGACAGGATACGTCATCAGCGCATTCACGCACGCTGTGCAGACAGAGCGAGAATGGCAGACAAACATCAACAACCCGATCTTCCTTCCTGGTATTGTAGTACTTTTACTAACAGTTTTCTCACTGGTGAATGACACATGATTTAGCCCAGCGGTTCCCAATTCCAGTCCTCGCACCCTCCCACTCTGCATATTTTGCATGTCTCTCTTAGTTAACACACCCGA
>NW_015627238.1:234163-250214 GCF_001515625.1 Sinocyclocheilus rhinocerous
AACGTCGCACGTGATAAGAGATACATATGAAATGTGCAGAGCAGGAGGGTGCGAGGACTGGAATTGGGAACCGCTGATGTAGCCTATTGTAATGTTGTCTCTGGTATTCTGGTCTGTGAGCGTGTATGCGTTCAGGGGGCGTGGCTTTGGACGGCGATTGCAGGGAGGGTGGGACATTCACTTTCAGTGCTTTTAGGCTAAAGTTAGCATTTTCCAAGATCTCCTACTGCACCTTTAAAACTTTATTTCCTATTTCTACAGTTTTATCAGTAGTTCTTTAATAATTTAGCCCATTTAAGTGTTTATTTATTTCAAATGTAAAGAAATTAAAAGTATATTTGGATCATATCTATCCATCCATCATTTTATATTTCTATATATTTTATGGTATAACCTTTATCAGCTACTAGAATGACACAATCTTTTTTGGATATACATACATGCATAAAAATAGCTATTAGGGTTTTAGCAATTAAAGAGAACAAATTATGTGAACATCACAAAAGTCAAACTTAAATCTTTGTAGAGCAATACAGCCGCATCATTGTTTTGATGGATCTAACATCTTTAATATTACAGTTCAATCACAACTTGCGTTGTATCTTTAAAATATGAGTCTCTGTGTTGTTCTGCCTTCACATAGCAATATGTGCCAGGGCTTCTATATAAAGCTCATCATTATGTCGCCTTCACTGTCACATGAGTATCAAGGAGGCAAGCTGCGTCAAATATATGCAGAGCAACCTGCACAGCGGAGGCACTAAACACACAGTGCTAATATATGCAGAGCAGATTTCCTCAGCAGGGAGAGAAGCTCACTCTCTGAATACAGGCTTCTAAGCAAGCCTGCCTCCCTTTTTAAGATAAGTCGCACAAACCCACCCCTACACGACGCTCCATCTCTTCACAGGTCTGCTCACATTCAGATAGCATAAGAACTTGGTTGGAAAACAGAAGCATGCACATTTTGACATGGCAACATCTGTTCTTTTTAGTTTTAGTATTAAAGGGAATTTTGTTTACATTGTATCACAGTCAGCATATACAATGATCATGAAAGGCACTGATATGTTGATGCTGAAAGACACACTGGAATTTTAGTCACGGAAAAACGCGAGCCAAAAATTTCATAAAAACTTGTCTGAAACAGATGCGCACAGAAAAATCCTACTTTAACAGATCCAATATCAGAGACCTTGAAATGGACAAAAAAAAAGCAGCATGCAAACTGGTCCAGGTTTATATTTTTACATTTGCATTACAATATAAATATTATAATTATGACATACATTAATGCATATTTTTAACATTTACTGCACACACACACACACTCTCTCTCTCTCTCTTATACATTTCTTTATCTTTATGCATTGATTTATATTTAAGACTTAAATAAAATGTGTAATTAAGAGATTGATATATTTAAAAAAAAGCTATACATTTATATATATTTATGTATTTTTTACACATATTTACAAACACATGCACACATATATATTTTTGCTTATACCTTTTTATGTAGTGATTGATGTTCACACACACACACACACACACACACACACACACACATGCATATATATTTCAAAGTGTAATTATAATAAGATCTATAAACTGAATAACTACAAAGTTTTTCTATACAGTTCTATACATTTAGTACTTTTACATTTAGAGCCTATTGAACAAAATGAAATGTAACTTCTTTATATTAACCTCTTTATTATCATTATAATAATAGAACTGCCATTCCAAAAAAGGGTTAATTTAAAATGAATATTTACATTTTTTGGCTCAATTTTATCCAGGACTTTCAGCCAAGAATTTTCAGCACCAAGACCTGAATGTAGAATTGTGTTTCTACTGTAGCTGTTAGAGAGGAGAGATTTTTCTCTAATCACCACCTAATCAAAGCACGAGCTTGGAAAGAACTTGCTTTATCATTTGGCAACAAAACGCGAAAGCACATTTACCAAACAAAGCCTTTGGTCCCTCTTCAATAAAGCTGCGGAAAGATAGAAAATGCTACAATTACCAGGCACATCTCATCATTAAACACCTTAGAAGAGAGAACGCACATAAAATCTTGGACAACGCTAAGCGGCTCAAGACAATTTCCACAGCGAATGACTCCTGTCCTGTTCGGATGGAAATATCCTTGAATAATTTCATTCGTTTTTTCTAGGGGAATCTGTAAAGGGTTAAAGCCACTGCCAGACACCCCTCGCTTCATTGGATTCAATACATACGCTTGTCCTCATTGAAGCAGTTTGCGACTGTATTATTGTTCCACCAGTTGTTATTATGATACAAACAGTGCTAGATTTGTTTTCTGGCATGGTTCACCAGTCACGGCGTCCGTGGCTTCATGGCTAGTACATTTAAAACGGAAACAAAAAATGATTAAAACATGCATATTCCCTGACCAAGGACAGATGTTAAAAAAAATAAAAAGCTAATGTAAAAGTAATTGAGACTCATCCAATCAAAGTTCAAACAGATGAGGAGAAGCTATAAATTGCTTTCTAAAATTAGAAAATTTGAAGTGTTATAAATATTCTAAAAGAGTGCAATGCTTTCTTTTTCAAGGAAAATAGCACTAGTATATTCAGGGAGTATTGAAAATGACACAATAACATTGAAACCAACAACAAAACGAATGCAGCAAAATGAACGTGCATTTGCTGAACTAGAAAACCGAGAGAGAGAGAGAGCGATTCAGGATATTCTTAAGGGCCAAAAATGATCCTCTTGGGTAATAGACAACGGCATCAATATTTCAGTAAAAGTCCTTCAATAATAATGACACTTTTTATCTTTTAACTGTGGAGACACCGATAGACCTTGAGGCACAAAGAGGGGAAAAGGTCCTGTGACATAGCCCTGGGGTATTTCACAACTCCTGCGAAACACAAACAGTATCCTGGCTGAACCCAAGCCTGCCGACCGCATCCTCCCTCTGCGGAATTGGAAATGGAAAAGAACTCTTGCTCCTTCAGGTAGGGACCGTCTCCACAGCAACCGGAGGATCCAGGAGAAAAAGGAAAATGTATTCAGTCCAGCGTTGACAAAAGAATGGCCCCCAACAAGCTCCTTGAGAATTGCTATTATTTTGCACACTGAAAGCCTGTCACATCACTGTCTAAACACTCGTAGCATCTAAACACGCTGCTTTACTAGACTGTTGCTATATTAGATAGAAACGTGTAGGTTTATAAGCTCAATCGTGTCAATCCCGTACTCATTTATCAGTTTGGACTGAAAAACTGAGTGTATTCGTATAGTGTACAGTATATAGTGGAAACGGGTCTTATCTCGCTCACTAATGGTTGCTAGGTTACAAACTAGGACATGGCTTGACACATGCCGGGGGGCTACGGCTGATTTCATCAAAGTCTAGCTCTCACATCTGTGAAATATGCACAGCGTTTTTAACTTTAACTCACATGCATATCAAAACAAGTCGAGCGGCAGGCTGATTCAATCTGGCGAGCGTGAAGAGAGAATACTGACATGCAAATTGGCTAAGCAGGAGAGTTTTAATTTGTGGTGGTGACAGTTTTCTCGACGCATTATTCTTAGAGCATCTCTGTTGCATTCTGAGGTTCGTTGTTGCTTACGGTGCAAGATCGGTGCTGCATTTGCTGTTTGTGTTTTATAACAATACAGAAGGGGGTCATTAACAGAGCTTTGCTGTAATATTGTGTAATATCACTTCCATCAGTAAAGACCTATAAATAGTAGGTGACTTGTAGAAAAGTATTCACAACTGTTTTTTTACTGTGTTGTGTATTAACAGACAGATTTTTGTCACTCAACAAAGATTATATAAGCTAATGTAACTGTGCCAAGGAGAAACCCTTTTTATTCATCAAGCAGAACAGAGATTGTCAAAAATACCAGGGAAGGGTTGTTACAAACTACACAGGCACTGATTTACCTCAAAACACCGAAAACCATCATTAAAAAGATACGAAAATATGGAACAACTGTGTATCTGCCTAGAACTGGCCATCTTCCAAAAAGGAGTGTTGAGACAAGAATAAGTTCATCAGTAAAGAAGTTCCAGTCCGACATGACAGATGGGAGAAAGTGAGTATGAGATAATAATAGCATTTGGAAACCTTACTTGCACAGAAGAGTGTCAAGACGAAAGCTACTGGTTTTTTTTCAAACCTGCATTTAGACTGGAGTTCACACAAAAGCATGTGAATCTTTGGTCTGAATAGGTCAGGATTCAATTTAAACTATTTCAAACGATTTTTTCAGTATTTAAATTTATATTTCATTTAATATTGAGAAATATAGAAAACAACAATTCACTGTAAAGTTAAAACACCTCAATGATGTTTTTTTCTTACAAACATGCAGCTTTTCACTTCACAAAACATTAATTGATAGACGGAATTCTGACGGCACCCATTCACTGCAGAGGATCCACTGGTGAGAAAGTGATGCAATGCTAAATTTCTCCAAATCTGTTATGATAAACAAACAAACTTATCGACATCTTGGATGGCCTGAGGGTGATTATATTTTCAACATATTTAATATTTTGGGTGAACTCTTCCTTTTGTCACTAAAGATTCGTACTATGCTTAATTTTCAGGGTATCACACCATTCGTTTAACATCAAACTGAAATCAACCAGTCATGGATGTTTATTTTTTTGTCACTTGAAATGAGGCTCTGAGTGACAGAGGTACAGTACAGTCTGTCCAGTGTGTTGTGTTTTTGTGTACCTGGGTTGTCAGTCATACAGCTGATGCAATATTCTGTTGTCAAAACTCATCAGAATCATTATTCTATTGTACTGCTTATGTAGAGTATTCAGAGTCAGTCACATGTGAGTTTCAATGACTATAGGATGCTTCCTTAGAAGCTAGCTGTCTATGTAGGCACTTGACAGTGCAGTGTCCCACTAGGTTTTGAAACTGAGCTTTGCACTAAAGTACAATGCTTGGCTCAACACACAGCATATCACACTGAGAGTGTGTGACGCTTTGGGGATGCATTTCTGCAGCAGGGACTGGAAAACTCATAAAGACGGATAGAGATAAGTACAGAAAAATCCTCAGGGAAAGAGGCGATCTGTAAGAGAACTGGGACGAAGGACCTGAAACAAACAGTAAAAGTAACACTGGAAAGGTTTAAAACAAAAGGGTTAACTGTGTTGTAGTTGCCCAGACCAAACCCAGAACTCAATCTGGTCATTGATTGGTGTTAAAACTGCTATTTGCAAACATTTTGCTGATACTGGGCCCATTAGAAGATGAATTTCAGAAAATGAAACTAACCTAAAGACAACCACAGCAGGTTTGAATTACTCTATATTATCTCTCGGGTAGGAGAACTTGTACATTCAATATTATTATGCTTTATTACATTTAGTTTTGTTTAGTCAGTGTATATTGAGCATTTTAAATGCCTAAACATCACTTTAAACCACAGGAGGTCACAAATAGGGGGTTTAAAATGTTTTAACAGGAAGTTTGTGTTGCTGTGGGAATTGCTAGTTTGAAAAGAAGTTGCCACATTCATTTTTGGTTCCATTAATGATAGATGAAAAATAAAAAAAGTCAGGTTTGTTGTTTCACTCTGCACTACTGCAAGAATATATTAGTGCTCTGGATTTTGTGTATAATGACTCGAAATGTTAATCACACCGATGCTGACATTTGCTTGTAATGTGAGCATGTTGTGATAATCATAGTGTTTGTTAATATACCGAAGTGGATGGCTTGGTAATGTTCACTCCCATGTTAATTTATGTCCTGTGACACAATGCAGATATTTATACAGTATTTGCATGACTCAGTTATTGATTTCATGTATATTTGGTTTCATAATAGCAGCTACTTTGTTTCATTAATGATTTGATAAAGCAGTCACAAAAATTTGGTGTTGGTAAGACTTTTCTAATTAATATTTTTAATATTCTTATGCTTACCAAGACTGCAATTATTTGACTAAACATACAGTAAAAATAGTAATATTGTGAAATATTACAATTTAAAATAACTGTTTTCTAGTTGAATATATTTTAAAATGTAATTTATTCCTGTGATGACAAAGCTGAATTTTCAGCAGTCATTACTCCTGCAGTCTTCATTGTCACATGAAAAACTGACTCCAAAATTTTGAATGGTAGTGCCTACAGTATATAAATGCATGGAGAGAAAATACACACACACACATATATAAATATATATATATTATCACTCTTGGTTTAATTTGCAAATGTCATACAAATGTCCTGCGGAGTGGAAGCCTGAATTCAAGCTTAAATGCACACGCTTGTTTAATAAGACGGTCACATGGCCTGTCCCATATGTCTTCTTCACTGCTGCTGCCCAAACGTCTAATCTCACCCATTCTGTCACAGATTGTCCCTCTCTCACTTCATACCAAAATAACCATGTGCTGCACCAAGAAAACAGGTCTGATATTAAACAAAACAGCATATGAAAAAAATATTCATACAAAAGTACAGTAAATGCACTCACTTATTATTGTGAGTCCAAACAACGCACAAACGGCCAAAAGACAAGTTTACCGGCACAGCTGAAAAGGAAACAACGGCCAATACGATGGTCGTTAAGAGCGTCTAATTAAGCCATTTGCCTTGTGCGATAGTGCAGTAGTAATAGCTGCTCGGCTTTGACAGTACTGTTGTATATTCGCTACTGAAATTAAACCATGTAATTAATTGGACCAACACAAAGTGGCTCACGCTGGCCTCTTTCAGCAGGATGTAGGTAATTAGGGGATTGTGATAAACACGGAGCACCCTCGAACGGTAGCACAGCGGTCACGGTGCTTATGAACCATACGTCCAAATGGCTCTCTCTGATTGCTCGCATTCACCAAAGCGTTCAACATAATTGTAATCAAATTGCACCCTGCTCAAGGAAAAAATAGGCTGTTCTTCAGGTATCAAGCGATTATCGTGATCTCTGTAAAGGTTGCGCGGCGTTGCAAAAACAGCACCTTGGCTTCACCTGCAGGCAGAGGTGAGAGTCAAAAGTGGGCGATTATGAGCCAGCCTGCATGCATGCGCACCAAGAAAAGCAAAGGCGTTCCAGGCGAAGCGCCGGGCTGATTGCACCGGCTCGAGTGTCTCCTGCAATCACGGCTCAAGGCACGGCTGATCTGATTACGTCGCTGTCACTGATGATTTCTGAGAGGGCTCGAGTGTTCTCCCGCAAAGAGCCGATCCCATCCGAGGAGCTCGAGAGAAAAGCGAGAAAAGCGCTTTGTAATCCCGCTGAATGCGAATGCCGGCTACTTGCATTCGAGAGGGAAGCCGAGTCCATTTGCTGACCTCATCGAATTAACTTAAAACGTCCTCTGGCAGAGTCTTTTGACTGAGCTGTTCTTTTATTTGATGGAACAAAGCATCGGATTCAATAACAGAAAATTAAAAAGTAGATCTGGGAAAGCATGGTTGCGGCACACGCTCCGAGACTTCAGGCCAATATCTCTAATGATGATTAAAAGATGCAAACTTTGAAGGTGCTGCCGGCTGACGCTGATTCTAGAGCAAGGTTGGGCTTGATACGTTGGTGAAAAATGAACATTACATGGTAAAGATCAAAGAGATGAGAGAATGAAAAATAATGAGAGAGCAGCGAGACTCAGATTAGGCAGCTGAGCAAAAAGGTGCGATGGCAAAATAATGAGAGCAAAAGAAATCCAGCCCCGGCCAATCTGAGGGCCTGTTAACTGTAGCACGGACAACAATGAGTCTTAAATCATCGCGCTGAATTGCACAAGAAGAATTTCAGAGCCTAAAAGCAGCCGTAAATCACTGCAGCGGTTATAGACAGCGGGGTCACTATGTCACTTCCTGTGTGCATTCAGCTTTGCTTCCCATGTGAGTCCATATAACTATTGGAAACGTCTGATTTACAGTCAAGGAGAAGGCTATTTCTGTGCTACTGCAAAAATGAAAATTTCATGAACATTTAATGATTATTATTATTATTAATGAAGTTTTATAAGTGGCATTTATAATTATTAAATTATTCATTTAAATTAATAATATTAAGTTATCTAATTACTGAATTAAATAATTTAGTATTTAGATAAAATTAATCAAATTTTAGAATGATTGAAAAACAATGTCATTATTAATTTATTCAAATTAATTTCATTATTAAATTAAACACTCTCCCCATTTTCCATCAGTCAGACAAATGCTATGTTTCCATCACCCTATTTTAATGCGCAATTTTGAAGTATAGCATTAGAAACGAGTGATGGAAACGCCAAAATTTGAATAAAAATCCCTTAATTCACAAAAAAGTCCCAAACAGCAGCATCCACCTCCGAAAGCAATGACCGCATTCATTGTGTTTCGTCTGCTCGCTCTGAGGTGCAAGTAATTTATTATTTATGAAAATTATTATATTCAGTAGCTTCTCCTACTTTTCTTAGTGATTTATAGTGCCAGTTTATCAGGAAGTGACGATTTTATTCGCTTTGACTCGTTGGATGGAAACGGTGCTTGTTCGCAAATGTTTTATGCAATATTCCAATTTTGCGGTAACCCGGCTAAACAGACATTCCTTTCCCCAAACTCGTGCCATTGGTAGAGCTCAACTGACCCTTCGCAGAGAGTTTGATTGACAGGCGATCTGACCAATCATAATGCAGAATCTGCCATTTTTGTACAACAAACAAACCAGAGTAATTTAACATCGGTGGACTTGTACTTGAAAAATGGTCTGCAATTACGAGCCACAAAACGGTATTTATTGTTTCCTAAAAAATTAGAAAATTGTTTCATACCAAAAGTAACTTGCTCTGTCTTGTCTGTCGGCACGTTGTCAGTTTCCTCTTTGCTCCGCAATGTATTTTTCACTGCGTGAGAACATGATGTGTGGTGTGAAAGCGGCATGGCTTGTCGAACATAGCAACAGCAACGAAGGGGTGTGTGTCTTTTCAAAGAGTCAGTTCAAAAAGATTGCAATTCCATTTGATGCCACTAGTCAACAGAAATTACACACCTTTTAATAGTAAAAATGAGGCAGTCAACATGTCTATATTTTCTATATTTGATTTGTATCAACCAAACTCGGATACATGAAGTGTTCAGATTAAGACGCACTTTAAAATTCGCTTTCAACATTCAATTTAACGGCCATGTATTATTTAGCTACAGACACCTGCAAGCAAAGCCGCACAGTAGAAGTTCTTATGCACCCTCAGCGGAGTTGATTGGGACGCTGCAGCGAGGAGATCTGGCCTCATAGAATGGCAGGAAATTTTGAAGTTTCAATAATCCCCTTTTTCACGGCAAAGCCACAGAGAGAGCAGAATGCTGCTGCAATTCCCCTTATGCGAGGGCATGAATCACACGTCTGCCGCCAATATTATCATCACTGTGTGCTCGCTGTGTGCTCGTCTATCTGTGAAATTGTGTAATCCTTGGAGATATTGCCAGGAATAATTTTATTATCTCTCTAAATAGCAAAATGAGCTGTATCCAGTTCTTAGCAAAGTCCCAATCCCCAGTCTTGCCAAATGTTGTTTAAAAATAAATGTGCAAAACTTTTGTAAACATGACCGAGATATATGATTGTGTTCTGTTTTGTTCTTTTATTTTTAGTCTGCCTCTGAAGTCTCCTTTTTTTTAAGGAGGGATGCACCACAGCCCCACTTCAGATATCTGACAGACAGAAACAAATGAAAGGATACCAGTGATTTCGGAGGCGTCTCCATTTTCCGAGGCCAGACTGTGTTGTTTCAGGAAGAGCGCCAGGGTTTTCTCGACTCTGTCAGGGGAGAAACGAGTGGGCGGATCCAGAGCTTGCGCATTTCAGACCTGGAGACTTGGGGCTCCACTTCTCACCACTGTTGTTTCTGCTGTTCAACACCCTCTACAAATAACACTCTATTCTTAGGCGGACATCACAGAGGTGATTGGCTGTCAACAGCACTCAAACAGCATGAAGAGCTAACGACTGCACTGCTGTTATTTCGGGAGGTTTGACGGGAACAGTTTTTAATTAGGTATGTAGGTATAACTTCACAGGTTATGCAAAAATAGATTACAGATATTCCATTTATTCCCTTCCATTGCCGCCTGTTATTATCATTAATTTGATCGAACGATTCATATACTTTCCTTTCGGGGGAAAACGCTCTGGGAATTTAAGATGTTACATTGTGTAATGAAAAGCCAGGCTGTCAGGTCTGGGATATAATGATGGCACATCATCAAAGTTGTAACACATGGCTGCACTAAGAACTTCATTAAAAATGATGAGGCCCTTGATTTGTGTCATGCAGTGACGCTCAGGCTTAAGTAGGAATATGGGATTTAGTTGGTTAAAGTTGGATTAGCCAAATTTTCTGTTTGTGCATCTTTGTGGACCAATACACTTCACAACACAAAGCTATCAGAACTCATCAAGGCCAATTAGCTTTCCGAAAACGATTATGGTTTTAACTTCTCCAGGATCTGCATTAAACAGTTTGCAGAGTTTACCAAAGAGATTCACAGATAATATTCTGTTTTAGAAACATACAAACAAATATAAATTATGGCTTGAGATTTATTCAAACACTTCTAAAATAATACATTCACTATCTGTGTAGATCTAAAGTTAGGAATTAAAATATTTGACAAACTGCTAAAATGTCCAAAATATCAAATAGATCAATAACTCTTTGAGAAATAAAAAGAACACACATTCATTTAAACATGAGGAATATAGTTCAGCCAGCAAACACTTTTAGGAGATTGAAAACAATGCTTTTCTTCAGGGTTCCCACACCTTTTGAACAATGAATTTTCATGACTCTTCCAATCACTTATGCTTACTGGATAAAGATTTTTTTTTAAAATTTATTATTATTATTTTTTTTTTTTTTACAAATTATCTTAAAGAGATTGAACTGAAAGAGCAATGCTAATAAAATATTGAGAAAAATCATGGAGATTATTATGGTGAATATAATTGTGTATAAATTATATAGTATATATTGCATTGCATATATTGCATAATTTTATTTATTATGCTCAACCAAAAATATCTAACCGACTCAAAAACACACATAGATATATATAATACAAAATATGCAATGTAATATACTGCAACATACATATGTGACCCTGTCTGTAAAATCCAGGCTAAAGTCTCAAAATCTAGATAACAAGCATCAAAGTTTGATTTCAACCATTAATTTCACTATGATTTCAATCTCTGACATGGTCTTACTCAGTTAATATTAAAGATATAAAGGTTATATTTTCACAGAAAGTTCTAGATCTTTATGAAGGATGATTTTATGTAGAAAACAGTACATCCCAAAAAAATTACTTTAGCTGGGTTTTCACATGCAGGGTCACATATAATATATAAAGCATATACAAATATATTCACTACAATAATTTGGCATGATTTTCCTCAAATATGCACTCATTATCATCTATCGCTCTAGTCTATTAGATATTTTGGTGGAGCATAAAAATACACAGATAGATACATATTATACAAAATATGCAATGTAATATATTGCAATATACATATGCAATGTAAATACTATATAATGTATATACAAATATACTCACTAATAATTTGACATGATTTTTCTCAAATATGCACTCATTATCATCAATCTCTCTAGTCGATTAGATCTTTTTGTTGGAGCATAAAATACACAGCTAGATACATATTATACAAAATATGCAATGTAATATATTGCAATATACATATGCAATGTACAGTAAATACTATATAATGTATATACAAATATATTCACTACAATAGTTTCACATGATTTGTTTTTTTTAAATATGCACTGATTATCATCCATCTCTCTAGTCAATTTTCCCAGATTTTCCATTGACTGTAGGAACTCTTATATGAAAGAATAAAACTGCTGTATTGTATTGTTAATGGTTAGGCTGGGCAGAGCGCTGGTCATATAGCAAAGTCAATGGTTGTATTTTGCTACAGCCCTGGGATGGTTTTTGGCACGGTTGAGGTAGTTTTAGTGCAGGTGTAAGAAGAGGAATCCAGGCAACTGGAGACTGATTTCACCCCTCACAGTTCACAGCATGGCTGCCTCCCTTTAGCAAGGGCTTGGGTGAGATCCAGACCGAGCTATTTCTCCTCAATGTCACATTTAGTAAAACACACACCACAGGTCTGGAGCACAGAGGAATGGGAGTAACCTTAACCCTGCTGCTGCAGTTACAGAGCATTACTGAATCTGCTATTAATCTTACACATAATGCAATTGTCGAGCCTTCCAGGAAGGTGTGGGGACCAAAGCGGCGCTTTAGACCAAGCCAATATTTTCGTTTCGACTCCAAAGTTTACATTTCTCTTGGGCAGCACAACCTCAGCATCAACAGCTGACCGCTCACAGGGCGCCAAGAGCTCAGTGGCATAGGGTTCGCTCGATCCAAACCGCAGTCCTCTAGTTTATTGTCTAACTGTTTTGCCCATCGCATTGATTGGACTGCAGTTGCGGGTCTATTCTCAGAAGCGGCGCTGGAATGACACATGCACTTAAAGTGATGGCTCTACATCTAGTCGCTTCTTTTGAGGAGGGGAAAATTGTGAAGAACTCTTGTTTTCAATAACACTGGCGGTACAGAGAACGAAGAGGTCACCGTTAAATGCACTCTCATTACTGGCCCACATTTAGGCTATTCAGGACAAACAATGGATCGCTCCCAAATCACAGTGTTTTGAGTCACTGATCAATTATTCCTTATTGTCCCATCCTACACTTTTTGTGCAGCCGTTTAGAGCTTGACTCTGAGACGGTAATGGATTGCGGCTCTCACTAGAGCAAACTGCATTTGATGAGGTCCAATCTATAGTGTACACACCAGTGATCCACAAAGGATAGCCCCTTTTCACCGGTAAGGGGTCGCATCCATCATGGCTTTCTCGAGTGGCTGTGCATTAGGAGATGCCCTTGCTCGGATCAAGGTGCGCCCTTGAGCCTCACGAAAAAACGGATGTTTGATCTGGGAACTGTCTGGAGGGGGCCACGTCTTTGCCGTACATGGCAATGACCGGGAAACCCCACATCAGCATGGAGGGGCAGGCGTGAGTGAACAAAGAGAACCTGCTGCTTGTCAAACATCACGCCTCCATCAGCGCATGGAGCTTTGGGTATTAGGGGAGGGGCATGCAGCATTTCAATGAGACGATGACAAAAAACAAGATGGAGAGAGAGGGAAAGAAGCGATAGATTTGATTTCTGCTGTTTGGCAGATCCTCAAATAAAACTGTGGGTATCCATCAGGCTGTGGGATCGATGGATCAGTGGGTCAGTGCCATGGCAGGCGGCCTGCAGCTGTGTTGTCAGGGGCAACGGGTGAATGATTAAAGGTCGAGGGGCAAGAGTTGAAGAATCGCTGCTGGATTGGTGTGGCCAAACACAAGTCAAAAGAAAAGCAAACAGAAGAATGATTTAAATCTGATCTGTGATATATATATATATACAGTGGGTACGGAAAGTATTCAGACCCCCTTAAATTTTGCACTCTTTGTTATATTGCAGCCATTTGCTAAAATCATTTAAGTTAATTTTTTTTCCTCATTAATGTACACACAGCACCCCATATTGACAGAAAAACACAGAATTGTTGACATCTTTGCAGATTTATTAAAAAAGAAAAACTGAAACATCACATGGTCCTAAGTATTCAGACCCATTGCTCAGTATTTAGTAGAAGCACCCATTTGATCTAATACAGCCATTATTATTATTATTAAACAGCTGTTATTAGGCTGCCAAGTCTTTAATTCATGTACTTAGACACCATGGAACAGTATTTTAAAATGTACTATTAATTTTTGACTTTTTGTCAAACTTTTTAATAAGGAAAAAGCACTAAGTCCGCCTTTAAAAAATAAAAATTAAAAAATATATAAACGGAAGCTGTGACAGGCCTGTGCAATAAACACAAAGTGCATATGAGTGCTGGTTTCCAGCATGTCAAGCAGATAAGTGCCGTGCCAAGGGCTCTTCAAATGGCATGAGATGCACAAATGACGAGCAGCGTCTACCGCAAATGTCAATGGCATGCGATGGAGGCAAGGGTTTGCGTGGTGTGACAGCTCTCTCCCCCTCTATCTCTCCATCATTTCATCCTTACATCAGCCCGGCCCCTGTACACCTGATTGACTTATTCTACTAATCTACATATCAATTACATCAATTATCTCCACCTTGCTGCCAGGGGCCGCTTTGAGTGATGGGATCTGGCAGGATGTGATTATTGGTCAGTGGGGGTGTAGGTTTCCAGCTTGCTAAAAATGCTTTAGGAATGTATGGAAATGCAGCTCATTAGGAAGTCGTATTGTTCACTATAAACATGCATAAAATGTGTTGTGGGTATAAAACTCATGTGCATCTGAATGCACAGAGTATATGGGAAACACAATACTGGAAAGTGCTGGAATGCACATCCGTTTTGAATAAAGGAGCGGAATTTAAAAGTGCCGCTGAGTCATACAGTCATCAAATTGATCTGTCACTTTTGTACTTTATCAGCCGTCGTTGCATCAGGGTTGGACACTCTGACAGCCACATTCAGTTGTGGGACTCCGGTAATGGCTGTGTAGATGCCTTACAAGAGCGGTGATGTAATTCATGACATGCCGGCTCCACCTCGGCTCCGTCAGGATTGCCAGCCCTGTTTCCACGCGATAAGGACGCTGAAAATTCATTGCATATTTTGTGGCAGACGGATGGGAGGGTAGGTGAGATTAATGTCGAGACGGAAGCAGTGAATCGGACTGACAATACCAGTGGTAATGAAAAACTCAGAAAGGGCCATGATTCTGCTAACAGTTGCCTTGATGATCCCATTACTGTGCGGGATCACATTCCCCCGTTGAACTACTTGTCATTGGGGGTGAAGGACTGATCCCTCTAACCCTCTCTGTTTAAAAGGATCATTTAACACTGTCCTCCCAGACTCTTCAGATGGAAAGCTCAGCTACTATAACTTCGCTTTGTGTGGGAGGTGACACATTGATTGTGGCTATCCAATGTCCCCACTCTCGTTGCTTCCCTCTTCCACTAAGTGTCCAGCAGCCATAAATGCGTCCAGCACTCAGACAACAAAACAACGCATGACCGCTTTACTGATCAACTACTACATGAAAATGAAAGTCATCTTGTTGGTTACGCCCATGTTTGTTCTCCAAATGTGAGAAGGCTAAGATAAAAGCAAAGCTAAGTTTACATGTTGAAATTCATTAACATGGAATTTAAAAGAGTGTGTGGATGGTTGGTGTTCAAAACAAGTTAGAATTTTCAGTATCAAGAACATGCACAATTTACACAGCAACACAATACATCTTTATGACTTCCTTCACAATGAATCCAAAATATTGCTGAGATTATTATTATTTTTTATTCAGAGGCTCAATTTTGTCCATTGTTAGCGATAGTCGGCACTAGTTTTGGTGTGATTTTTTGTAAATAAGTTATACTCTCAAGGTAATTAATTTTGACTTGGTATGAACACAACTTAACCCCCATTGTAGCAGGTAACTCTTCTTGATTAGCCAAGTTCAATCCCAAGAGTGCTGATGTACAATGGTGTACAACAGAGTAGTCTATGTTCGCAGTACTCCAGATCTCAGTATGTGAGTGGTATTGAGCGGAAGTTGAGTTGAAAGTCTATAAACTGGAATGGAACTGGTAGAGTTTTGTTCTTTCAGCTGTTAAATCCATACGCACCATTTATTTTATTAAACTATTTATTGATAAAAGAAGTTAATTGATTCATTGACAAAAATCGAATGACATGAACAACCACCAGCTCTGTCGTTCTGTTTGCAGCAGTAAAGCAGATGCACATGGACTGCTTTGAGTTCATGCAGATGTGACACTGAGCAACTAGCAACACTGAGCACTGTTAAGCTGCTCTGTTTCACACAATGCTGGTTTGAGAAATAGTAAAAGCGTCAATCTTATTAAAAAAAACCCCCTGAGCATTGTGAAAAAGCCTTGTGTGTCAGCAATGAGATCTCTATTTGGCTTGAGAATATATATATATATATATATATAT
>NW_015627238.1:250273-258185 GCF_001515625.1 Sinocyclocheilus rhinocerous
TTATTATTATTATTAAACAGCTGTTATTAGGCTGCCAAGTCTTTAATTCATGTACTTAGACACCATGGAACAGTATTTTAAAATGTACTATTAATTTTTGACTTTTTGTCAAACTTTTTAATAAGGAAAAAGCACTAAGTCCGCCTTTAAAAAATAAAAATTAAAAAATATATAAACGGAAGCTGTGACAGGCCTGTGCAATAAACACAAAGTGCATATGAGTGCTGGTTTCCAGCATGTCAAGCAGATAAGTGCCGTGCCAAGGGCTCTTCAAATGGCATGAGATGCACAAATGACGAGCAGCGTCTACCGCAAATGTCAATGGCATGCGATGGAGGCAAGGGTTTGCGTGGTGTGACAGCTCTCTCCCCCTCTATCTCTCCATCATTTCATCCTTACATCAGCCCGGCCCCTGTACACCTGATTGACTTATTCTACTAATCTACATATCAATTACATCAATTATCTCCACCTTGCTGCCAGGGGCCGCTTTGAGTGATGGGATCTGGCAGGATGTGATTATTGGTCAGTGGGGGTGTAGGTTTCCAGCTTGCTAAAAATGCTTTAGGAATGTATGGAAATGCAGCTCATTAGGAAGTCGTATTGTTCACTATAAACATGCATAAAATGTGTTGTGGGTATAAAACTCATGTGCATCTGAATGCACAGAGTATATGGGAAACACAATACTGGAAAGTGCTGGAATGCACATCCGTTTTGAATAAAGGAGCGGAATTTAAAAGTGCCGCTGAGTCATACAGTCATCAAATTGATCTGTCACTTTTGTACTTTATCAGCCGTCGTTGCATCAGGGTTGGACACTCTGACAGCCACATTCAGTTGTGGGACTCCGGTAATGGCTGTGTAGATGCCTTACAAGAGCGGTGATGTAATTCATGACATGCCGGCTCCACCTCGGCTCCGTCAGGATTGCCAGCCCTGTTTCCACGCGATAAGGACGCTGAAAATTCATTGCATATTTTGTGGCAGACGGATGGGAGGGTAGGTGAGATTAATGTCGAGACGGAAGCAGTGAATCGGACTGACAATACCAGTGGTAATGAAAAACTCAGAAAGGGCCATGATTCTGCTAACAGTTGCCTTGATGATCCCATTACTGTGCGGGATCACATTCCCCCGTTGAACTACTTGTCATTGGGGGTGAAGGACTGATCCCTCTAACCCTCTCTGTTTAAAAGGATCATTTAACACTGTCCTCCCAGACTCTTCAGATGGAAAGCTCAGCTACTATAACTTCGCTTTGTGTGGGAGGTGACACATTGATTGTGGCTATCCAATGTCCCCACTCTCGTTGCTTCCCTCTTCCACTAAGTGTCCAGCAGCCATAAATGCGTCCAGCACTCAGACAACAAAACAACGCATGACCGCTTTACTGATCAACTACTACATGAAAATGAAAGTCATCTTGTTGGTTACGCCCATGTTTGTTCTCCAAATGTGAGAAGGCTAAGATAAAAGCAAAGCTAAGTTTACATGTTGAAATTCATTAACATGGAATTTAAAAGAGTGTGTGGATGGTTGGTGTTCAAAACAAGTTAGAATTTTCAGTATCAAGAACATGCACAATTTACACAGCAACACAATACATCTTTATGACTTCCTTCACAATGAATCCAAAATATTGCTGAGATTATTATTATTTTTTATTCAGAGGCTCAATTTTGTCCATTGTTAGCGATAGTCGGCACTAGTTTTGGTGTGATTTTTTGTAAATAAGTTATACTCTCAAGGTAATTAATTTTGACTTGGTATGAACACAACTTAACCCCCATTGTAGCAGGTAACTCTTCTTGATTAGCCAAGTTCAATCCCAAGAGTGCTGATGTACAATGGTGTACAACAGAGTAGTCTATGTTCGCAGTACTCCAGATCTCAGTATGTGAGTGGTATTGAGCGGAAGTTGAGTTGAAAGTCTATAAACTGGAATGGAACTGGTAGAGTTTTGTTCTTTCAGCTGTTAAATCCATACGCACCATTTATTTTATTAAACTATTTATTGATAAAAGAAGTTAATTGATTCATTGACAAAAATCGAATGACATGAACAACCACCAGCTCTGTCGTTCTGTTTGCAGCAGTAAAGCAGATGCACATGGACTGCTTTGAGTTCATGCAGATGTGACACTGAGCAACTAGCAACACTGAGCACTGTTAAGCTGCTCTGTTTCACACAATGCTGGTTTGAGAAATAGTAAAAGCGTCAATCTTATTAAAAAAAACCCCCTGAGCATTGTGAAAAAGCCTTGTGTGTCAGCAATGAGATCTCTATTTGGCTTGAGAATATATATATATATATATATATATATTAGTGGTGTCAAAATTAGCGCGTTAACGCTGGCGATTAATTTTTTCAGTTTAACGCATTTAAAATATTTAACGCAATTAACGCAGGGGTAGGGCTAGGGTTGGCCACCCCACTCACAACTGCTGCTTCTGTCACTTTTTCTCTTGACAAGAAGTGCATTTATTCAGTCGCAGAACGACTGAGAACGGGAGACGTTTCAGATGCGCGCTCCACTTCACTTCAGCGCCAGGCACAAGTCAAACGAGTGTGGAAACGGTACTGTGCTCACAGCGCATGCTCTTCAATTGCACACACAAAGGCGCCGGCGCGCGCTGTAGCCTGTATCCTTTCATATCAAAGCGCGAAATAAACTACGCGCATGCAATGTCGTGGTCAGTTAAGTCATGAAGTTACCAAAAAGCGATTAAAGCTGCCTTAAAACTGTGCATGCATGTAATATATTTTATATGAGTCACATTTAAGAACATGTCTCACTCATCTAACACACCCGATTTAACTCGTTAGCTCATTAATAGAGACTTTAAGACCTGAAGTGGGTCAGAAAAGGTAAAGAGAGTTGAGAGAAAAAAAATATCACGTCACGTTCAGCAGTGGCAGCTCTTAAAGAAATAGCAGCCAAAATAACCTATAATAACCAGCTGCTGTGATGTCTATTAATCAAAGGACAAAGAAAAAAAAGAGGAAAAAAGAACTTTTATAGCTTTAAGGATTCATCTATATTTCATTTAGAATTTAGTGTTTGATATCTTCAATTTCTGTATATTTCTGCTGAAGGGCACAGATAAATATGACATTTATTATAATGGGTTTATGTGAAGATTGTTTTAAGTTCACTTAAATTAGAAGTTATTTTTTAAAGTCTAATAAATGTTAAAATTGATAGCTCTCAATTATACTGTAATGTTGAATGGCTATAGTCAATGGTTAAATATTGGGTTAAATATTATTTTATAGTATTGGTATCATTGATACTGGCCTTCAGTCATTAAAAAAGATGCCATTAAACAAATATTAAATATACTGTCTTTATGTTGTTTGTACTTTAATTTGAAGATTGAATGTGAAATTATTGCAATATAAAAGTATATTTAAAAACTTTAATGTTAGGTGGGATTAATCGCACACACACACACACACACACACACACACACACACACACACACACACAAATACATAATACCATTCAGAAGTTTGAGGTTGTTAAGATTTTATTTGTAATGTTTTTAAAAAAAGAAGCCTGTTTCTTGAAGAAGAATTATTTCTGGCAAATGAAGAAAAGACACTGCTGTTCAAATGTTTAGGGACATTTTTTTAAAAGAAGTCTCTTATTCTCACCAAGACTGCATTTATTTGATCAAAATACAGTAAAAACAGTAATACTGTGAAATATTATTACCATTTAAAATAAGCAATTTCTAATTGAATATATTTTAAATTTGGGAAATGTTACATTAACCTGTTAACAGCGGTTTCTTATGTTCATTTATTTAAATAAAGGGGTGATTCCTTTAATAAGTACCACGTTTTCTTTACTCGTCTAATTTTTGTTTTTGTATTTGCAATCAAGTCATCATGGCCAATACATGTGCGTAGCACTTGATTTCTTTGTTCAAATCTATTACACTATTAAAACAAATCTAGAAAAACTGAGCGACCACATTGCTACATTAAATTCTGTAAAATGTTAAGTTGGTCGCAGTTCCATGCATTTAATGCCTCATCTACGGCCGTTCTCGGCACACATTAATACTGAATTAGAAGCGCGTTATCTGCATGACTTCATTGGCGCCGGCGCAACTATAGGTTAAAGAGATTAAAATACAGGTACGCAAGTTAACAGGTTAAAGTACCAGTTTTGATGTTAATATATATTCATCGTACTGTTGAACTTGACAGTATTTTCTCTCTTGTTGTTTCATAGGGAGCTTCAATGAAGACAGAGAAAGCCAGAGTCTCAGGTCAGCTGTGACCTGAAGAAGAAGAAGTGAAAATGCATCTTCTGTGTTTATCAGTATCCTTATGTTCATTGGGTAAAAAGAAAAACTAAATAAAGTAAAAATTAATTTGGCTGATTTGGCAAGGTTTCTATAGATATAACGATATTGTGAATTCTTTTGTCCACAATAACCGTGGTGTGAAAAATCTAATATCGCGACAGCCCTATTGTCAATGTTGGAAACAGTTGCTTGATATTGTTGTCAAAATAGATACTTTTTTTTCAGGATTTTTTGATGAATATATAGTGGGAGAGAACAGCATTTATTTGTTTTTATGTATTTGTTTGTAGCATAATACATGTATTTACTGCCACTTATGATCGATGTGAACAGTAGTGTTTAGCAAATGCTGCAAAAACTGGAAAAAAAACTTTTAACAATTTGTGCAATACACATACATACACACACATATAGATATACATACACATACAAGTAAATGCATGCATTTGTAACTAATAATCATAGGTTACTATTATTGTTGTTGTTGTCCTCTTTTATTTGATAATCTGTGCATCTCAAGGTGGGAGAACATGAATCAAACAAAAACTCTGACCTATTATAGAAGATGCAAGACCTGGATCACAATCCAAACACCAGAAAAATAAATATGCTTAAGCTACTAGAAACTCTACCAGGTGATTAAAGGGCAGCTCTTCGACTTTGAGGATTATCGCTGTAATATGACAAGCTCACTGGACACTCAACATATGCTAGAGCTCAGCAGGAAGACAGGTTGTCAATGCAGCACATGATCTTTGATTGACACAGGTGTCAAAAAAGATGCCTGGCAAGGAGCAGTGGCGTGGCTGGACATGAAAAGGAGCACATCTGGTCGACACTTTTATCCAACAAACCCATCTCTCCTCTAGATCTGCAGTGAGTGCAAAGAGCACAAGGCCACTCCCCATGTGATCTATTAAAGCACAGATCAAAGCGCGCACATGACGTACCAAACGAAACACGGGGTATGCGCACACATATCAAGGTGCTGTATCAACAGCCTGCTTTCCAGTGTAATAACTCTTCTTAATCAATCAAAGCTTTCTAGACCCATTGGGTCTGAGCAGTCCGGTCGATAAAGTGGAAAGAGTGAGGGCTTACCGTGGCCTCCTCTTGTGAGGAAGGGCATCCTGTTGATGGCGATGGGTACGGTACCATGCTTGTTATGGAAGTGATGGACATGGTGTGTGGTGCTCAGGCTGGAAGACACACGGGCACTGGCCGTTCTGTCCGGCATCGAGGCCAACAAGGCCAGAGATAATGCCAATCTCCACCAAGAGCCGAGGCCCAGCCAGCTGCCTCCGCCACACTCCCAGCCCAGAAGCACCACCTCCAGTCTGGGGCAAGAAGGTCCGGCGTAGGCCCTTCCACACCCCATTTGTCCCGCCCGTTGGAAAGAGTACATCTCAGAGAGGGTTGCCCACTTCAATCATTATCCACGGGTCAAGTAAACAATGCAGAAGAAAACAATGCTACCCAAAGCCCCGAGGCTTTCACAGTAAGTTTCCAAAGACGATAAAATCCTCAAAAAGAAGAAATTCCTTTCAAGTCCGGCTTCAAATATCCAAAGGGGGAAAAAACCAATTGGGCAGTTCCTCCTGGCTTTCACGCTTGGTGACTATCAAAAAATAAAGAAAACCAAACAAGGGAGCTTGTCTGTGAAGAGGAGGAGGAGGAGGGCAGGCTTGATCGAGTTGATAATCATCTGCGCTGCAACTCCCAAAAGCGTTCTAATCACGGCCGCGAGGATCAATATTTCTGGATGCAGATTTTGTGGCTTAATTGATGAGGGGCGAAACGCTCCAGGTTGAAGAGATGCCGGGAGGCGTCTCCCTTCGAGTTCCCAGCCTCAGGTACGGCTTGCATGCTATTTAGATCAGTCTCCCTCAGAGGGCAGCTCCTCTATCGCGCAAGAGGAGATAAGAGACATCCTGGCGGCTAATGGATTATTCTAATGCTGATTAAAAGATGACAGGAAACAGAGAAAGGAGGAAACAGATAGGATGAGACTGACCCGGGAGTGATGAAGCGCTCACGTTTCCTTTTCACAGACGGAGAGAAAGAGAGACTTCTGCTGGCAGCATGGTAGAGGGGAAAAGCAGCAAATAAATAAATAAAGCCGGCTGTGACTCCTGACGCGTTGGCTGCAGATGCAGCGCGAAGCTTCTCCGCTGCGCGTTCCCTCTCGAAGTGGAAGACCTGGAGTGGAGCTGGATCAGTTTTCCAGCAGCATCCTGGATCGCTCTCTTGGATTCTTGTCTCTGCCTCTGACGTGGACACTGTATCGATTAGCCCTGCATTTCATCCCTCTTTCTCTTTTCCCTCCCCCTTACCGATAAGCATTCACTTGCTAATGTGCTTAGTCTGACAGTGTTACCAGCAAAATGCCCCTCGCAGACGAAGTGTGGACGACCAAAATCCATACGTGCGCCGCTGTGGTGAAATGCATGCTAATTCAGTTAGGCTCCTCGCGATCCTCGATAGCTCTTCTACCAGGATTGATGGGACTGAGAGCAAAGGCTGAGAAAAAAAACCTCAGAAACAACAAGCGTTGCTTGCCGCCAGCGCAAGGTGCAGGACGCACGGTCCTCCTTCTGGATGCTCAACCAGAGACTGCTACAGAGATGGGGAGAGAGTGAGAGAGGGAGAGAGAAGGAGAGGAGAGCGGTGCAGTGTGTGTCTGAGGAAAAGAGAGAAAGAGAAGGGAGGGGTGCGCAAGGGAGCGGGCGACCGTAGTGCATAAGCACACATGCAGACATAGAAAGAAGCCAAAAGATGGAGAAGAAAAAAGAATCAGTTGAACGGCACACACGCAACCAGGAATACAAATTCGGGGCGCTGCGCACGCTCACCACAGCCTCTGAAAACACACCAGCCCCACACTGCAGAACTTGACCAGTGAGACTAGTAATAGAAAATGCTGTTTATTCCTGCAATGGTACGTGAAAGTGCCAAAGAAAGACAGAGCTTTGAAATGGTGTTTTTTTTTTGCATTTTTACAGGTGGTCTATTTTCAGCCAGTGTGGAAATCACGCTCAGGAAATCTGAAAAGTCTCGCTGGTGCCAGATGCAACCCACCCCCCTGCGACCAAGATAGCAGTAGTTGGTTCCCGATCTTGATGAATAATTTAGTACGAGACAAAATTTGACGGCAAATGCCTGCCGCTGTCTTTCTCTCACATTTTCTAAATGGTTCCATTTCATGCTCATTTGTTTAGGTTGTTCTATTAAAGGTGTGTTTATTCATACAGAATCATGTATTAACTATAAAGGGTTACACAGATATTCAGATTCTTTTATGTGTGTCTAAAGGCCAAAGAGATAAAAACTTATCTGTTTGTGACTTTCAGTAAACATTAAATTTGAGCCAATCTACAAACCAAAACATCTACTAACATACTCCTAAAGGCTGGCAAAATGACTTTCAGTACCCTAGTGAAAAATAAATATACTAAAATGTATTTGAAATATATTTATTTTATGCCAAGTATACTACAAATACATTTACATATTTATGTACTTAATAAAAATACCATGCAATTGTACTTTTGGTGTACTAAACTGTTTTTTTTTTAAGTCTTAAAGTTTT
>NW_015627238.1:258658-267420 GCF_001515625.1 Sinocyclocheilus rhinocerous
GGTGTGTTTAATTGGGGTTGGAGCTAAACTCTGCAGGACACCGGTCCTCCAGGACCGAGTTTGGACACCCCTGCTATAAAGGCTGCAGTACACAAATTTCTGTGGCCTTTACATTATCAACATGATCAGTTAAGTTAAGTGCACGTGAAAGTGAAAAGTGAAAGTGACGTTAAAAAGCCTTTTAGTATAATTGTAAAATCCCTAGTGAAAAATAAATATACTAAAATGTATTTGAAATACATTTATTTTATGCCAAGTATACTACAAATACATTTACATATTTATGTACTTAATAAAAATACCATGCAATTGTACTTTTGGTGTACTAAACTGTTTTTTTTTTAAGTCTTAAAGTTTTTTAAATTGGAACAAATAATTGTGTGCTTAATGCACTTTACTTGTGCAAAGGTAGTGCTGAAGTCCAACTAAAGATATACTGAAGTATATTTGATTGTGCTAAAGTGGAACTACAGATACACTTTAAATATCTTGCATTAAAAGACCGATATTATTCAAAGATCATACAATCATCATCAATAAAATACGTTTTAGGCTTAATATTAAGAAATGTGCATTGTGCACAAGTAGTATTCCAAATAAAGTTTAATTATATTTTTTTGTATCAGTAAGTCTCGAAAGATACGCTATATTGACAAAAGTATTGGGACACCCCTTCAAATGTGTGCTTTGACTAAAGTAATTTTTATGAATTCAAATCTTAATGATTAAGCATATAATGATATTCTAGGGAATTGAGTGCTTCTAATTTTATAGCAACAGTTTGGACAGGACCCTTTTCTATTCTAACATGACAATAGAATATATTGTTTATAAGGAATGTTTAAAAAGAAATTATTGATTCAGTCAGTGTGCAAGAACTTGACTGGTCTGCAGAAAGCCAAGTCCTAATCCCAGCTGAACACCTCTGGTGTGACTTTAAAAATGCAGACCTTGAGCCAAAATCTCATCACCAAACACCAATTCCCAAAATTCCTTACACAAAAAGCACACTATTCCCTAGAATACCATTATATGCTTATTATATGCTTCAATATCATTATATCCAAACTGTTGCTATAACATTAGAAACACACAATTCCCTAGAATATCATTATATGCTTTAACATTAAGGACCCTATTTTAAAGGGGTCATATGATGTTGCTAAAAAGAACATTATTTTGTGTATTTGGTGTAATAAAATGTGTTTATGTGGTTTAAGGTTCAAAAAAACATTATTTTCGACATACTGTACATTATTGTTTCTCCTATATGCCCTGCCTTTCTGAAACGCGTCGATTTTTACAAAGCTCATCGTCTGAAAAGCGAGGTGTGCTGTGATTGGCCAGCTATCCAGTGCGTTGTGATTGGCCGAATACCTCAAGCGTGTGACGGAAATGTTATGCCCCTTACCATACTGTGATGCCGTGTCCCGGCCGGAGCGATGAGACAAAAACATTAAAACCCATTATAAACGAGGCATTTGTTGCATCTAGTGGGGAAATAATTTCGGATTATAATGATTTATACTGTCTTTTTACGCATTGCGTTGAATCGCGCCGCGTAAACATAAAACCATGTCTGCATTTGTGATCGGAGAAATGACAAACAACAAGCACATTGCTCAGACACACGGCGGTCTAGAGTGAGCGGCGGCCAGCGGGCTAGAGTGAGGAACGGCCGGCGGGCTTGGGAACGGCGCGGCCGGCGGGCTTGCGGCCACCACATGTGATGACCCCGGGCTACACTTTATTTAATTTTCAAAATTATGTTTTATTTGTTATTTTATAATATTGTTTAAATCATCCTGCGGGCCGGATTGGACACCTCTGTGGGCCGTGTTCGGCCCGCGGGCCGTATGTTTGACACCCCTGGTCTAAAGCGCACGGCGCAATTGCACTTAGGGCATGTCCGAATCCACTTTTGCTAGTTTAACCTCCTGGGGTCGACAGTTCCGGCGGCGGAACTTTTTGTTTGCGCTCGTGCAAATCATTTTTAATCAATCATTTTTAAAAATGTTTGTGTGCTTCTGCGCGTCCCTGTGTGTGTAATAAGCAAAGTGTATGTGCGTTGTGCACCCCTCTATAGGTGCATATTACTAACGCGCTCTTTAAATAACAAAGACAAAATATTGCGCCAGACTTTAGACCAGGTTTTTGTTGGTCAGTGGCACAGTCTATTTCAGTTGCCTCAAAATAGCAATGCACCTGAACACATTTTGTTTTCAGACCAGCACGCCCATGGGCGCACAAATGGGAGCAAATGCATTTGCTATTTTACAATGTGGCACAGGATGTGAAAATGACAACTGCGTCGGGCTAAAACTAGCAAAAAACACTTGATTTGCGCCTGGCACCGCATTGCGCCGGGCGCATATATATATATATATAATTCTACTGAAAGTTATTTTGAAAGCACTGAAATATATATAATAAACATATAATATATAATATATTATTCTCAGCATGAGACTTTGCCAAAATGTTTGTAAAAAAGGCTAGTTTAACATTTGAGCTGATTTAGTCAGCTGGATTGCTAATGTAATCGCCAACGGATATGAAGAGATTAAGTGAAAAAAGAAACAGCAAATTGGTAATCAACTGCAACACAGCATGTAGATACCCGCTTGGTATAACAGTAAGAATTAATGGAAGTCCTCTGCATGATACCAACCGGTTATACAATGCTACATGGTAAGTTAGCAATTATCAGTTGCAAATATGTCATGGCTATGACATAGAGAAACAAGCCTTAAAATATATCCCAACACAAATTTAGTTTCAACAGGAAATCTGTCAGTGCTCCAATGAAAACTGTGCTCGTCGAGCAATTGGATCCTTAATGGTGTTGCTTGTAAGAGCAGACGTTTTTGATCAGTAAAAATGTATGGACACTACAAATGATGATCGTTCCATCAAAGTGTGTGTGAAAGAGAGATAGAGAGAGATGGACTGAATTTATGCTTCATACATCAGATAAATCACCCAGGATAGAGATCTCAGTTGGGATTGCCTTGCCGGTTGAAAGGACGTGCGTGGAAAAAAAGGCCGAACAGCAAAGAGCCAGAGCCACCTTTCATGGTGACAGGAGGGGAGAAGCAGGCCATTACTCAGACACAGGGAGGGAGCGAGGGGGGCCGGTGCCGCCAATGAGCTGGGTTGATTGAACAGAATGGAGAAGAGGAGGGGGCAACTCCGTGTCACGGCAAACAGCAGCCAAGTCTGTAAATCCACCACGTCGGACGCAGCTAACGGCCACAGTTAGCCACACTGTCGACTCCGTTCAAATGAACACAGAGGCCTGCTCGTCGAGATTTAGCCCCGGGGCAGGCCTAGAGAGATGCCCATCCCACTGTAATCGATTCTCATTTCTCTGCAGACCGAGATACACAGGAGATAACCTTGAGATCAGGTGATGCGCTTTCAAGATGTGCAAAAACATCCATACTGAAGGATCTGGGATGCAGCGTCGAAAAAAAAATAATCAATGATGGTAGTCGCCATTTTCTATCCAGAGGTAGAGAGAGACACATGCGTCTCTGGTTGCATAATGAGGCCTAGATAACCTCAAAGACTGATGATGATGAAGGTTGAAGTGGAATTAGGGCGCCGGTAATTCATATGAGGTGTCATCTATTGTCAGTCTGGTGGATTGGAGACATTCTCCTTAGCGGCGATGATATCTTCATGAGGGTTCTCTGAGATGAAAGGCTGGTATTAATCAATTTGCCAACCCTGGGGTTGCTCAGCATGATAAGAGACGATGCTATCTGGGCCGCGTTCGCTTCTGAGTGTAAGGTGTCCCTGAGTTTAACCATCTGCCACCAGGCAGTCTTAGCTGTTGGCCATCTTCTCTCCACACAGCACGCTGGCCTACTCAGAGTCAGAGGGTTGAGACGACATGCAGGGCATGTGATAAAAGTACTCACGAGGAGGCCAAACACCAATCATGTCCAGTGTGTTGGCTTCAGAACCCGAAACACTTATGGTATTAGAGCACACTGCTGTTAGCAGAATCTTTACATGAACAAATAAACAAAACAGCCTAGCCTAGTCAGCTTTTATCCACACATATATTCGGTCAAAGGCATTATATTGTTATGGGAAAATGTTAAAGGGAAAGTTAACTCAAAAATAACAGTTGTTTCATCGTTTACTTACTCTTATGCTGATTCAAACCCTACCTGGTCTCTTGATGAAAATGTACCTCTGGGAACTTTTTTTGCAAGATGCGAAATACGTACCAATAAGTACATATCACTGCAGTTTCCAACAGAAATTAACACTAGAGCTGGTAAAACAGAGAGCACGGAATTGGACTTAGGATGCCGGATCCTTGGGTATGAATCCCGTCAAAAACATGACGATGAAAGAGCAGAAAGTTGAGAGATCGAAAAACAAGCTAAAACGGCATGCTTGCGATTGCATTTTTACATCACATGTAGTACAGTTGGTATGCTATTTTAAAATGTCACGGAGCATTAGACTTATAGCGCCACTCAACGGACATTTCAAGTCAGAACTGTGGTGACACCTACAAGAGCAATGTCACATAAAATGTACCATATGTACGTTCATCTGTTCCAGGGAAAAAAACGATTGCTCTTTTAGCACCACCCAGTGGACATTTCACATCGAATATATCACGAAACGTACATGGCAGCACGTATTTCGCGTCTTGCGAAAAAGTTCCCAGAGGTATGTTTTCGTCATGGGACCAGCTTGTCCAAACCTGTGTGACTTTCTTCCTTTTCTTCCTGAGGAACTCAAAAAAGTAGTGTCCGACAGGTTTGAGTTTTACTCTATGGACAAAACGTTGAAACGTTACTTCTTTTTCTCACAGACAAAAGTCATACAGGTGACAGGTAAACCCTTTTAAAAAGGAAGTGTGCTTGATTGCATTGAATGTGCACTTGTGGTGTACTTTAAATATTAAAAGTATGCTTTGAAAAAATGATAACATTAATGTAATAAAATGCCACTTAATTGTAATTAAAAAGACTACATTTTCATGATTATGTTTCTTAACATACTTCTGTATACTTTTGAGAAGCTTTACTATAATACGTCTAAATCATTATTTTGTATAAAAATCTTCTGTTGTGCTTTGAAGAAGTGCACTTTTTAAAAGAAGACTAACATACTAAAGAACTTGTTAATTTTAACCTATCGCTTTTGGGAAAGGCCTAGTTTTTTTTGGCCCAACAATGGAAGAGGAAGGGAATGTTTTGAGGAAAACTGCTTAAAAACACTATTTTTGCAATTCCATTTCCTGACAATAGCAGCACAGAAATGACTCAGTTCACCTTTAAACGCTGTCGCCCACGTTAGCACAGCTTTTTTTTGTTGTTGTTTATGCTGACACACTAATGACTAGCCTATTGTAACATTCCCTGTTGGTCTGAAGGATCGATCTCAGACGCCATTGAAGATTCTCATTTATTCCTTAATATTGTGTAATTCGTGATAAAAACCAACAGTGCAATGAGTGTGTGGGGATAAACAACAGGAAGAGAGACATCATCTGCACTTTCCTGTATCCTGAGCATTTCCACCCAAGACATTTGTGCAGTGGCCCCCAGGGAAGACGAGGCCGGATTAATAATGGCAGTTTTGGTATAATTACTCATAATGCCTGCCTCCTCTGGAACTAATGGCCCGCGGTTGAGATATCTGCTGGATTTAATTCAACTTAAAGAGACAGCACCTCACATTGCTCTTTAGGGGAAGGGAAGAAGCTCAGTGTGAATACACGCTTGGCTGCATCTAAACGCACTCATCCAAAACCACTGCGGTGCAAGGATCATTTGACAGGTTAAGAAGATTGCATTGCCTTTTAATCTGGCCGAGGTAAGTTTGTGTTTGAGATTTCTGCCATTACAAAGACTGCTATTCAAAAATCAGATATTATGTCCTGATTTATGAAAACACAGACTATATTTTTCTTTTGTCTGCAGCACAAGAGATAAGGGGAAGGTATTAAGAACTCAGGAAATGGCGCGAGTGCCATCTACTCGTGGATTCTGGCTTATCAGAACAAATTCTGCCTGAGCCGGTTCTGCTCATGTCTGCTGAGAGTATATTAAAGCAAACAACATTAAACCAACGGGATCTGGATCCTGACACCTTAAAGAACAAATATATGGTATAAAAGATATGAGATCCAAAGAATATGAAATTCTCCCTTAAGGTAATTTAAAATACAGAATAGAATAGAATAGAATAGAATAGAATAGAATAGAACTATGTACACTACTGTTCAGAAGTTTGGTGAGAAAGTGAGATTTTTTTGTTTTGAAATAAATTAATACTTTTATTTAGCAGGGTTACATTAAATTGATCAAAGGTGGCATTAAAGACGTTTATTATGCTTATTCATTTATTTATTAAGATTTCTATCTTAAATAAATGCTGCTCTAAATGTAAAAATGATCACCGTTTGCACAAAAAATTAAGCAGCAAAAACTTTTTAAACATTTATAATAAAAAGAAATGTTTCTTAAACACCAAGTCACCATATTAAAATTATTTTTGAAGGATCATGTGACACTGAAGACTGGAATAATGACTGGTGAAAATTCAGCTTCATCATAACATATAATAAATAAATGTAAATAAATAAATAAAATACATTCAAATAGAAAACAGTTCTTTAAACATGTATAAAAAAAATCACAATATTACTGTTTTACTGTAGGCTTCGTGAGTATAAGAGACATCTTTTGAAAACAATAAAAAAATCATAATTTATGCCATCATCTTAACAGCATACTAACGTTAAACTCTCTAAAACCTTATATTTCATCCAATACTGACATACATCTATCAAATAATTTAACAATTAGTTAATTGTACAATAGTTACAGTATACAGTACACTATTACTGTATAGTACAACAGTACTTAAATCATTATGATTATGTGTACATTTACACAGTTTAACACAGTGAACTTAGATAAATGCTAACAGCACATTACTGAAATCAGGTTTAAAGGGATAGTTCACCCTATGAAAATTCTGTCATTAATTACTCACCGTCATGTCGTTCCAAACCCACAAGACCTCCGTTCATCCGTTCATCAACCCCTGATGTCACATGGATTATTTACCAATGTCCTTGCTACGTTTCTGGACCTTGATCGTGGTAATTACATTGCTGTCTATGGGAGGGTCAGAGAGCTCTCAGAATTCATCAAAAATATCTTAATTTATGTTCCGAAGATGAACGGAGGTCTTTCGGGTTTGGAACGACATGAGGGTGAGTAATTAATGACAGAATTTTCATTTTTGGGTGAACTATCCCTTTACAATTATGTATTGCCAATGTAGACACTCCAAATCATGGGATTCCATCATGGTGGGGATGCTGCCTTAGGTCGCTGCCTATGTAGGCAGCTCACTAGGTTTTAGAAAAAATACTGAGATTTAATCTTTTTAATTATTTTATTTACCTTTGCAAACTCTGGCAAACAGAGTTATTTAACGGCAGCTCTGACAAACATTAACCTCAGTGCGTAATGGCCTGAGGAAAAAAAAACTTCTCATAGAAAACAGATGACTTCCAATGTGAGCCTAGCACTGCAAAACAGGGCAGTAGCACAAGAAACCATCAGCACTTGGCCAAGCGAGGCAAACACGGTTCCTCATCTGCCTGTGGAGTATACCGTGAGGAGTGTGTGAGAAGCAGCATGCTGCTGTCCATGTGTTCTGCAGGCCTGCCCACATGGTGTCAGTGCACCAGGAGACTCATCATTCATGGTGGGTGGCACAAGAAGGGCGAAGAGACTGTACGAGCACGCGCATGTACATAGGTAGGTGGGAGTATGTGTGTGTGTGTGTGTGTGTGTGTGTGTCTAGGGGCCAGGTGCCACTAGAAATGAACCCAACCATCTGTGACAGAAATACTTCTTCCCATTATGTGAACTGTAAAGGCCCACCTGTGCAAAAGCCAGCCCTTTGGCAGGGTGGGATCCACTCCAGCAGAAGTAGGCTTTAATTTCAATTAGGACAGCTCACACTTGTTCTCAGAGCCAATATTGGACAGATACATCTGAGGGCACAGTGTTAAAGGACCATCTCCGCTGAAGCATTTAATGAGCAAGACACCAGTCACCGTGCATTTCTTTGGATTTTGGTGAAGGAACCCAATAGACTCAATATTTAATTTGACACGAATGAAAACGAGGATGTGAATTCTGTTCAAACTGTTCTGTCTTAGGTTGTAGGTCACGTCAAGTTTTCACTGGAAACTAGGGGTGGGCAATATGGAAAAAATATCATATTATGGTTTTTAGAAATATCACGATTCACGATTTTATCACAATTCTTTGTCACGTTTGTTTTACTATTTTGCAAGTTGTCTGAGCATTACAGCCAAATTAATTTCCCTATTATAAAGACAAAGCATTTCAAGGTAAAAAAATAAAAGAATGGCAGATATTTAGGCCAAAGTGGGTGAAGATAAAAATCTTTGTCATTATTTTATCTTTGTTATAAAAAAAAGAGCAAAGATACACATTACAAATACACATAATATACAAATAAAACAAGCAGTGCTTTATTTTCAGGTACAATAGGTGTCTTTAGCAGGAGCATTCAAGCAGAGGCGGACAGTAACTAAGTACATTTACTTGAGTATTGTACTTAAGTACACTTTTTGAGTATCCGTACTTTACTTGAGTATTATTTTTTCTGGAAACTTATGACTTTAACTTCACTACATTTGAAAGACAAATATTGTACTTTTCACTCCACTACATTTCTAT
>NW_015627238.1:269042-270893 GCF_001515625.1 Sinocyclocheilus rhinocerous
TACTTAAGTATACTTACTAAAATAAACTTGAAGTATACTACTTTTTGGTAAGGGTAGGGGTGTTAAATAATAATAATTATTATTTTTTTCCCCCTATAGGTTTTTAACATTCTAAAAGCTCTTTATTCCAAAGATGCTAGTCAGTGTATTCAGTAGGTGTAATGTATTGTAAGTTGCTTCAGAGGTATTGCAAGTATTACGTACAACAATAAAAAATATGTGCATTGACATAAAAAAGGAAATTTACTTTTGCTACTTAAGTACTTTTAAAAGCAAGTACTTCTGTACTTTTACTTAAGTAAAAATCTGTCTTTACAACTTTTACTTGTAATGGAGTAATATTTGACCAGCAGTATCTGTACTTTCACTCAAGTAATGGAGTTGTGTACTTTGTCCGCCTCTGGATTCAAGAAATTAAATGAACAAATATAAAAATAAAACACTATATAGACAGATTCCTAAAGCAACTGTATAAAAGTTCTTCAGTCAAGAATAGTGAGTGATTTTTCTCTTTGCGTTTTGTTGTTTTATTAACGTTAAAGGAATAGTTCACCCAAAAATAACAATTCTGTCATCTGTCTGTCAATTCTGCCATAGTGTTTTATTTTTATACCATCATTTACTCACTCAAAAGTTTTTAAACCTGAATGAGTTTCTTTCTTCTGGAAAACCAACGTGGAAAACCAAACAGTTGCTGGTCCACAGTGACTTCCGTAGTATGTTTTCCTACTATCAAATTCAATGGGCACCAGCTACTGTTTGGTTACCCACATTCTTCAAAATATCTTCTTTTTTGTTCAGCACAAGAAAGACATTAATGCAGGTTTGGGACAACATGTGAGTTAGTAAACAATGACAGAAATTAAATTTTAGGGTGAACTATCCCTTTAATGACAGTCGGCTTTATGTTTAGCACTGTCCCTTTAAGACCTGCACGCATCTAATATACAGGCACGTATCCGTTTTTCTCTCAACTGTTTACTTTCATTTTAGACATAACCAACTGAGTCTATATGTAAACATTTTGTGTGTTTTGACAGTATTAGCGCAAAAGATAAGTTCAGTAATCAGATGCTGTTTGACAGGCTTTTTAGTGCGCGCGCGAAAAAGCGCACATCAGACCAGCGTGCGAATGATACATTTAACCGGCAAGGCTTTAAAGCACATGCAAATAATGTACTTTTGTGATTGCGAATAAGTGCAGTGTCCTGTGAGAGTAAAGGTCTCTGCACACTGAGTCCGAAATTTTTGTATGCGCTTTTTCATATTCGAAATCCTAAAAATTTGTCACGCACAGAAACCTTGCACACGGAGTCCGATGCGTATTAATGAATCCGTTGCGAAAAAATTCGCAAAACAGCACTAAATGGAGTCTTCAAGCAGTGAGGATGATTTTGTTGTCCTCTCGCTTCTTAAAAAAAGAAAAAGAAAGGAAATATTAAGCCCATTCAATCCTGAGAGAGAGGAAGGAGAGTTCCCCCTTCTTATTAAGGAGCAGCGGGATTATCACGGGCGATTCAAAATTTACTTCAGGATGTCAGTGGCTCAGTTTGATGCTTTTGCTAGCGATACTAGAGCCACATATTAAAAAGAAGACCACCAATTTCTGTGAACTCAGTGTGCAAGGATCTATATACAGTGCTTTGTGCTGCGAGACGAAGTGGATGAACTTGACAATCGCTATTCTGGATTTTGGCGTTCGCTTGTACGGTGGCTCTGAACTGTCAAAACACCTTTCAAAATGCTTGCTACGAATGCGAAAAATTGAAAAAATCGAACCCGATCCAAATTTTTGTTATGATGGACGAATATTTCGGAGGCAGTGTGTAAACGTGATTGACATAACGTGAG
>NW_015627238.1:273776-276890 GCF_001515625.1 Sinocyclocheilus rhinocerous
GGTGGCTCTGAACTGTCAAAACACCTTTCAAAATGCTTGCTACGAATGCGAAAAATTGAAAAAATCGAACCCGATCCAAATTTTTGTTATGATGGACGAATATTTCGGAGGCAGTGTGTAAACGTGATTGACATAACGTGAGATCGTATTTATTTTTTAACGTGCGAAAATTTCTGACGAAATTTTCAGACTCAGTGTGCAATGACCTTAACTCTACCTCTGAGTTAACACTGATGTGAATGCATGTGGCGTTGTACAGTATATTGAGACGGAGGCGCCAGAACTGCAGCTGATAGAATAGGCACTGTAGCACGATACTACGATATTTCTTCGAAAGCAGATCGTGGAGACATTTTTATCGTCCACGATCAAAAATCGTCATATCGCGCACCCCTACTGGAAACGTACTTTTTATGATTCATCAGCTGAACAAACCCAGACAGACATTGACTGAATGGATTTTGCTAATGTCAAATTACTAAGGTGTGGGGGGAAAAAAAATTCAGATTAATCAGCCAATAATTTTTAAAGCACATGACAAAAATGTAAAGATGAAATCGCTATTAATTTTACATGTCAGTGATTATATTAATTTTTATTTCAACTCATCATTAGCCTCATTCGTATTTCATTCATTTCTGGAGTCAGTAAGAATTAGCTTTAGTAAGAATAACACTTTTATACAGCAAGGACACGTTAAAAAGATCAAAAGTGACAGTAAACACACATAAATGTTTTTAAAAATGTATTTTAAATAAATGCTGTTCTTTTGAACTTTCTACTCATCAAAGAATTCTGAAAAATGTCACGGTGCACAGTACCCACAAAAATATTAATCATCACAACACTGAAGACTGGAGCAATGGACGCTGAAAATTCAGCTTTGCCATCACAACAATAATTTACATTTTAAAATATATTCAAATTGAAAACAGTTATTTTAAATTTTAATAATACTTCATTCACAATATTACTGTTTTTACTTATATTTGTTATGAAATGCAGCCTTGGTGAGCATGAAATACTTCTTTCAAAAACATAAAAAAATCATAACAACCCAAAACCGGTATGTCAAATTAAATGAAGGTTGTCAAAATATAAATTATTCGTATTTTTATGCTTTTTGTTGGATTAAATCAACTGAACAACGCTGAACGGCATTTCATCACATGGCTATCAAAACATACACAAAGCTTCCTCACTGGAACAATGTTAAGCTTAACAAGAGCAACATCAAAATAAAAGTAATTTCTTTAAATAATAAATAAAATTAAAAAAAATTGAATCCCCAGAGCCCTAAACATCGTCTGCTTATGCCAGTCACATCATGTGCTCATAACCCAGGGTAGTACTGTCATCGTCGGCCTTATCAGATGCTGTATAATCCTCTTAGGTTGAGGGGGGAGGAGGTTTATATACTATATGCAAGCTGCGTCTCATCGTTTACCCCTTGATGTGATTAAGCTTGAAATAACTGAGCCAATTTTATGGATATAGGCAGGATCAGTCCTATTGCCGTTGTGGAAGTTGCGCTTGAGAGGAAGCTTTATGGTGGGTGCATGGACTCGTTCGTAGGTGTGGTAATGGAACCATGTAGTATTGATGTGTTACATCATCTGAATTATTTTGGGTTTAAAAAAAAGCTAAATAGTGATTTCTAAATAGATGAAAAATTTCTTTTTATATATTAAATATGTATGTGACTAATTTTAAACTGGGTTTGTATGCAATAAGCAATGCCAGAATTTGAGATGGCATGTTTATCGAGTGGTTGCAGGTTCCAGTCAATTGGCAGCGAATTGAATTCTTCTCTTCCTTGATTATTTGAATTTACTGCTGTGGATCACAAATACTGCTGAAAAGCCCTTGGAATTATCTAATAAGCAAATTACTTAAATGAATCCGCTTAGAGGTGAGAGATTAAATCTTTTCATGTGGAACATTCAGTAATTCAAGAAGGCATCTGAAACCAGCCAAAGGCAGGTGCTGAGCCAAGATAGAGCCAGACTCACTCTTAAACTCTCCGCACTGTTTACAAGAGCACATCGTACTGCTGCACAGAAAGAAGATCGCGCTGTCAGATAAAGTCCATTGATTCGTGCCCCTTCTGTAGACCAAAACTTCTTCAAAGAGTCGGATGATATATATGAAAAAGAGCAAACGCTGCACCGTGTAGTGAAGTATAGACTCTACAATTAAATGCATAAAACACTGCATAATGTTATACCCTGGGAAATTCACTTCAAATACTCACTGAGGGAAAGATGAATCATTTGCAATAGAAAATGACCAAGATCTTTGGCATGACAAAGAAAATTCGTTTAATATTACAGTGCTTTTTAATTTATAACAGACACAGTAGGACTAATGCTGACAGCCCGTGGAGACTCTTTTATTTTAAATAAAAATACAGATCAAAAAGAAATGAAAGCGGTCATGTAGGATCGTGAAAGAAGCTGGGCTGTGTAGATCCAGAGAGGCGGAGCTAAGTGCTATATGATAATGATTCAGTTTATGAAGATATCCATCATGTAATAAACACTACAGAAGCACTAAACACTACAGAATCGATTTTCAGCCTAAAAAAGGTAATAAATCACATATAATCCAATAAAAAAGTAGTTTACCTGAGTTGTGAATGTGAGCTTGCAGTGTGTATTGAATGGGATTCAATAAAAAGGCAGTGAACCATGAAATAATGGCAAAAAGTCTTTCTATTGAGTTGTCCTTGTGGGCTGAAAGTAAAAAGACACATACAATGCGGTTCGATTCACGTTCAAATGACTACAATGAACTGGTTGCTTTTAGTGAATCAAAAATAAACAACACAAACAGTGTAGTGCAATTCACAATCGAATGACTCTTATGAGCCGGTTCTTTTAATGAATTGTTGAGTCAGATAAGTCATTGCTTTGAATAATTCTAAATTCTAATTCTAAATTTGAAGAATCTCAGTTCGAATTCAAAATAATTCTAAAACAAAGCAAAAACAGTACACAGAATCTCTTGGATTACAATTTGCAACTAGTCGGATGTACTGTTACTTCCTCTACATTCAAAAATCTGGGTGTTATATTAGATAGCAACTTGTCTTTTGAAAATCATATTTCCCAT
>NW_015627238.1:278790-287846 GCF_001515625.1 Sinocyclocheilus rhinocerous
TTTAATTGATTTTTCCGTACATTTCTGCCATATGTACATTAACTGACAGTCACCACTGATAAGCTACCACTAAATATTGTAGAAACTTAATTTGCTGTAAAGTTGCTTTGCAACGATTTGTATCGTGAAAAGCGCTATACAAATAAACTTGAATTGAATTGAATGTACAGTTTACAGAATTAGTAGAGATAGATATGCAAATAATGTATAAGAATATGTCAGCAAAATAAAAAAAATATACTAAAATAAAATATACTGTATATAAATTTATGATATACTCAAATATAATAAATATATCAGAAGCGAATCAAAATCATTCTGAATCAAGGGCTTGTGAATAAGAATCAAATAGAGAAATCTGTAGTCCTATCCCTAGTGTATGTCCAAATGCCAATTTTGAGCATTTCAATTTCAATTAGACTTATGAATTTAAATTGCTTATACAATTTTCATCCATTTGGATTGCACAGTTTTAACAAACGAACTTCATGTGATGCATATTTGTCAGTAAAGAGCTTAAATGAATTTCTGAAATAGTACTAATCAAGTGAATGCGTTTCAAATACACAACAACCAGGTTTATATCATCAATAAATCCAATGTGTTTCAATCTCATACACTTCACAGCTAGCCATATTTTAACCATTCACAACCATTCAAACTGTTTAACTGAATAAATGTACTTGTTTTCACAATTTATGCTGGCTCTAAGCAATCTGAATAAATGCATTTTGAAAACATGATTATTTAAATAAAATCAAATGCATTCAAATGGTTCATGTTTCTTACCTGCTTCATTTATGTATGACTGAAAAATATGCATTGCATTAAGTTCATGTTAAAACTGCATAACCCAAATGGATGGAAATTTTATATGCAATTCAAATACATACATTTAGAGTGTAGTTTTCAATTCCAGACCTATGGGCATTAGTATAGAGATGGTCCTCCGTATCATGAGAACATTTGGAAAAGGGCTTATTTAACTTCATTACTCTGACGAATGTTAGTCCGAGATTATTCAAATCCGATGTAACCGTCATATCTGAGGTCTGAATGTATGGATTCCGTCCAGTAAAGCGAGCGAGTCAGCACCCGCTGGGAAAGCAGCCTGCACCTGATTCACACTCATGTTTGTGTGTTTATGTAAGTGGAAGGACGGGCTGTGGGTGGCGGGTCTGTCAGCCAGGTTCAGCCTGCAGCCGAGTCCAGTGATGTGTAAATCAGGTGGAGGTGTAGCTGAGGGCCAGCTTCGGACCGGCAGAAGTCCAGTTCAGCCCGGCTGAGGAGCAGCAGATTGGACAACCTGTCTCTGCTGCCGCCCTCCGGCCATCATCCAGCCCACTGACATTGCGGCGAGGTGACAAACACAATCCTGTCCGCCGCACGGCCAAACAACCGCAATCATCTCCGTAATGGCCTTGTCCACAGTGGCCCACGCGCTCGCTAGCTAAACTAACCAAGACATAACTGCACTGCAGTGCATCTAGTGCCTGAGGAGAAAAACGATGCCTGTCTTTTCCTTAACATGGCCGGGTTTCTCCGCCAACCAGGGCAACATCTCGCCATTGACCTGTGGAAGACATTCTATCCATCTCACGTTGGGACCGGCAATTGCTAAGTGCCAGGGCAGACCCATTCATAATCAGTCTGAGCAGATCACTGCTAATGCTAAGAGTGCCGGAAGAGGGATGAGGAGAGCCAGCGTCACAGAGGGTTCATTCATCAGGCACCTGCAGTGGGTCTGATACTGATACTAAAATACCATTCCTCCCAGGCCCGGACTGTGGGGGTGTGCATGATGGATGCACTAGATATACTGTTCCCACTCCACAGCAACCACACACACACTGCCCACGGCTAACAGAACGTAAGCTGCGCCAGCCAAAATGGCTTAAACGTGGCTGAGTCGTCGAGTATGAACACGCTTATTACGGTGTTGCCCAAATATTTTTCTTTAGGGAACCCCCAAAGCTCAATTAGTTTACCATAACATTATAAGTAATATTAATATTCACTTCAAACCAAAAATAATCAGTGTGAGTGTGGGTGAAAAACAGATTCATCAGGAGATTCTCACCTTTTCCCTTAATGAGACACGTTGCTTGTTTGTCTTTCACAGGTTTTGACAGTCCTGGAGGCAATCAGAGAACTTTCCAACTTTCCAGATCAGTAAAAGAGACTATTTATTTACTAATAAAATTATATTACATAAAAATAATATCTAAACAATTTCTTACAGGGATAATGTCAACATACTATGAAAACATGCTGTTATTTCTAACACCAAAAGAAATAATTATGTGCACTAGATATACTGTTCCCACTCCACAGCAACCACACACTGCCCACGGCTAACAGAACGTAAGCTGCGCCAGCCAAAACGGCTTAAACGTGGCCGAGTCGTCGAGTATGAACACGCTTATTACGGTGTTGCCCAAATATTTTCTTTAGGGAACCCCCAAAGCTCAATTAGTTTACCATAACATTATAAGTAATATTAATATTCACTTCAAACCAAAAATAATCAGTGTGAGTGTGGGTGAAAAACAGATTCATCAGGAGATTCTCACCTTTTCCCTTAATGAGACACGTTGCTTGTTTGTCTTTCACAGGTTTTGACAGTCCTGGAGGCAATCAGAGAACTTTCCAACTTTCCAGATCAGTAAAAGAGACTATTTATTTACTAATAAAATTATATTACATAAAAATAATATCTAAACAATTTCTTACAGGGATAATGTCAACATACTATGAAAACATGCTGTTATTTCTAACACCAAAAGAAATAATTATGTGTGAGAATTTTCCTGGCTGTGTTAAATACTATTTGAAAATTGTGACCTGCACCGGCAAAATGAGTCGGAATGCGCACGGTCTAATTTTGAGCTACAAACAAAAAAATTTGGTCGAATTTGAGGTTTTCACAAAAATGAGTTCACTAAGCCCTCGTCTAGCAATCCCAATGCTCCAAATAGTGATTAAACATCTAAAATTATCTTTATTCGTACGTTTTCTGAGAGGAGTACCTTTTTCTCTGCTCGCTTCTCGCGCTGACGCTGACTGATATATGAATTGCACACATAACGGCGCTTCCGCCAGTGCGCGATCCTGATAAATATACACATACTGTATACACAGAATTAGAGTATTTAAGTAGGTTATTCACACAAACATAATCTGTTGTGTCTTAAGTTAACGTTTGGGGAAAAACATCTGATGTGTAACATTATATCAGATCCGTGCAGTAGAGCAGGACTTGCTATAAAGGCTGTCTATCTCATTAATGTTAATCTAACAATAGGTCTAAAAGAAAAGATCGCTGCTTTTGATTGAACTGCTTTTGTAGTTTTAATAATCAATTTATTTGATTTATTTTTGCATCTGTTCTTGTTTTTAATAACAAAGATAAAATAAAAATAGCTACATTGTGATTATGAAGAAAGGAAGTGGAGGAAACAATGCAATGTTGCTTGGTGATTTTGCTTTGGAACCTTCAGAAAACTTCAACTTGAGTTTTCTCAGAACTGACTTTTCTGACTTTGTCGACTTCAAACGGGTGTAGCTCAGTCATTTTTCGTCTGATTCCAACAAATCATATATCATTTTGAAGGTCTTTTAATGATTCATTTTTGAAAAGTTGCTCATTGCGACTCATTTTGCCAGCACAGGTCACAATTAATTTGTAATGTTACATATTTGTAGACATATAATGTATTTCAAAAAATTCATTCTTTTGAACCTTCGATTCACCAAAGAATTCTGAAAAAAGTAGACACTTATACAAAACTATTAAGCAGCTCAAATGTTTTAAACATTGATAATGTGGAGGAAACAATGCAATGTTGCTTGGTGATTTTGCTTTGGAACCTTCAGAAAACTTCAACTTGAGTTTTCTCAGACTTTGTCGACTTCAAACGGGTGTAGCTCAGTCATTTTTCGTCTGATTCCAACAAATCATATATCATTTTGAAGGTCTTTTAATGATTCATTTTTGAAAAGTTGCTCATTGCGACTCATTTTGCCAGCACAGGTCACAATTAATTTGTAATGTTACATATTTGTAGACATATAATGTATTTCAAAAAATTCATTCTTTTGAACCTTCGATTCACCAAAGAATTCTGAAAAAAGTAGACACTTATACAAAACTATTAAGCAGCTCAAATGTTTTAAACATTGATAATTAAAGAAATGAGCAGCAAATCAGCATATTAGAATGATTTCTGAAGGAAATCATGGTTCACTAATGATGCTGAAAATTCAGCTTTGCATCACAGGAATAAATTATATATTTTAAAAACCATTCAAATAGAAAAGAGTTACTTTGAATTGTAATGTTTAAATAAATAATGCAGTAGAAAAAGAAAAGAATAATAGAAAAAGACAATTATAATTATTTTTTAAATATATTTATTAAAAATTATAATTAACATTAATATATAATGTAGTTTTATATTAGCATTTATTCTAATATTTTAAAATCATAATTTCTGTGTTACAGTTTTAATACAACTGAAACATTTCCAAGTACTCCCTAGAAGCTAATTAAGTACCCGTGGGGGGTACTTACACTCCTGCTTGAAAATCGTTGCTTTAACAAAAATTCAAGAATAATAGTGTCTCCACTCCCACATAACCAAGTAACATTTATTAAAAACACATCAAGTCACCAGTACACACAGCCTTATCATGTAGGTGGCTGAACACAGAGCAGTTCCCACAATTCCCAGGTGCTTCCCACCCCCACCTCCCGCTGCGCTTCTGCAGCGTCAGCTTTCTTTGCTCCTTTCATTTCCTCCCAGTGTCCTCCCTGGCTTAAACCTCATCCCTGATTGGCCGATCATTACCCAGCCTCCATCAATCACACGCCTCTTTCTGATGGAGAGCGCTCAACACGTCACTTTCTTACAAACTATTGGCAAGGCTGTCAGGAACAATGAGGGTCACCGGTCTGTGGCCATGTAACCGTGAGATCGAGGCTGGAGGGAAAGGACGCTGCGGAGCGAATTGAAGCTCGCCAGGCTATTGTTTGGGGTTACAGTCATGCATACGATTATTTGCCCACAAAGCATCTCCATAGTGCTGATGGTGGGTTTGAAACGCATGAGTAGGAGGAGGTGAGGGCTTTGGGCTGCTGCTGTCTTTGGCTCCGCTGTAAACAGCCCTGGCTTGACTTGATGCTAGCAGGCACGGTGAGCCATGTCACCTAGTGGTGCACACAAACACATTAGCTTTCCAATTAGAGGCAACTGGGTTCTCCGAAGCCCCTTCCTCACGCTGGGCCTAGAGTTGGGCCAACCTCAAGGTTTCTGACATGAGAGGAAATGAAGGGGACAGCAGGAAAGGAACAAGTGAGTCAGAGTCCGAACAGAGGACGACTGGAGTGAAGATAACGCTATAAATGGGGGGCGGGGGGGACAGCACGGGACCCACTGGACAGGTGTCCTCGTTGCCGCTCGCTTGGAGTGGGGCAGGGTTGATGGTTGGTCCTCTGAAACACTCCATCAAAACGCCATCAGAGACATAGATCTATCTCATGCTGGGATATTTTTAGGTCGTCGTCAAGGAACAGCATCTCCTTGATCTTTGATGTGTGCAAATATTCTATGTCTGCCAGTGCATGATTTCCTGCCGTTTTATTTTCATTTCAGTAACAATACAGGTAAACGGTTTGTATATAGATTTTATGAAAAGATGGAAAATACAATGGGCCTTATTCACGAAAAATTACATTCTTTTCAAATCCATTCTTATGTAAACAGTCCCATTGAATTGAATGAGACAACTAACAATGTTTTTACAAACAATTCACAAACAAATTGGCAAACAGTCATAATTTAGATTTTTATGACCATGTTTTTATGAAAATACAAATCTATAGATGCTCAGACTCCTAAAGAGTGCATTAGTGCTTCTTTTTCAGCAGCGCTGGTTTTGGAAGCATTTTTTCCCATTCATTTTTACCGTAAGAAGTGTTATAAGCCATAAGTCAACATTACAAACTTTTATTTGAAGCAAAACAATAATTGAAAATCTGACAAAAAGATAAAGATACAAGACTGTGTACTTAACTGATTCAGTCAGGAAAAGAACTACAATCCCATACAATCAAAGTTTTTGATTATTGAGACCGACTCGATATCATTTGGGGTGTTTCATAGGAGTGTGAGTTCCCTGCAAATTCTTTTGGTGCGATTTACTTGCTGTGACTCTCTGATTGGTGGAATTTTCTCTACAGGATCATGGGTAATGTAGTTTTTCAATAGAAATTCAGAAATAAATTTAAAAATATATATATGTTAAATTGAAGTACACTGCATGGTTCAAAAAAGCATATACTACCATTTAACAACCTCAAAGATCACAGTATACATCTTATCTCTAGAAATACATTTCCCTATGGAGAAAATTAATTGAGTTTTTGCTTCCAGAACATCACTGTTGCACGGTATATTAAGATTTTTTAAAGATGGGCACTCCACTACTACTACGCATGACCAGGAAAAGCATAACGTTAGACAGACATTTCACACATTATCAGTTTTTCTAGTGTTAGGAACAACAGCATCTGTCATACTCTCTCCATATTACCTGCAGTGACCGGGTGAGACACATTTCTGAACAGCAAGCAGAAGTCACTGACATGCAAATGTGGACAGTCATGGGTTTAACAGTCTGTTATATTTGAATATGATTAATCATGACCCATTTAAGCAATTCTAACCTCCAAATAAATATAATGCATTTCACAACATCTCAAAAGAAAGTAATGGAATTTAATTGATATACTGTATATTACCATTCAAACGTTTGGTGGCTGTACTATTTTTAATGTTTTTGAAAGAAGCCTCTAGTACTCACCAAGGCTGCTTTATTTGAACAAAAACACAAAAAAAGCTGCAATATTGTGAAATAATTTTAGTTTAAAAGAACTGTGTTCTATTTGTATATATTTTAAAATGTACTTTATTCCTGTGATGGCAAAACTCTTTAGTGTCACATGATCTTTCAGAAATCATTCTGAATTTGAGAAAAAAAACTGATGTTGATTAAAATGGCCATTTTTGTGGAAACAGTGCTACTTTTTCAGTTTTCTTTGATGAACGAAGTTCAGAGGCATATATTTGAAGCAGAAATATTTTGTAAGTCTTTATCACTTTTGATCAATTTAATGCTTCATTGTGGAATTTCAACTAATATATATATACATATACACACACACACACACACACACAAATGCGATCTTTCTGTTCATAATGTAAATGTACAAATCCCCATCTGTGTAAAGCTCCTGTTATTATGCACTTGAATAGCTACACAGTGTGACAGCAGTGACTATTCATGGCTCCGTGTCCACACATATTGGGGAACTGTAAATGTGATATACCCTCTATGGGATGCAGCGTGTGCTTTCATGTTGCAAAGAACATATAAATGCCACCAAAACACCATGAAGTTTCCCTTGCCCTGCTCTCCAGAGCATTACATTAGTCTTGGAAATCCTGTAGCTAAAGGGCTAGCAGCCTTCACTTGGGTTTTGAATCAACACCTCGTCACAGTCTATTAAGAGTCTGATTGCCAGGTAATTATTATGCTCCCAAATTAGATCGGACCACATTGAAAGTAAATTAAATAATCATGCATTAACAGTTGCTCATCCAATGGGATGGCTGTACACAGACATTAGGCTGATGCCAAAGATGCTGCCATAAAGGTAGAACGTGAAATCCCTAGGGCTCAGGTTGATCACAAGGCGTACACTGTGCTCTGACAAAGCAGATGACATCAAATATGCTAATGAGGAGCTTGGAATTAAAACAAATTTGGAATAAAAAAACGGCAAGGAGTCGAACGTCTCAGGAATATCCGCACACGCGCTACGCATCTTAAGAGAATGTGACATTATATCTCACACCTTATAATTTTACACTTAAAATAATTATGACTCATTTGAAACTTGCTTAAGGAGTGTAACTACAGGAATGACCTGAGGTAACAACAAATGGATTATAAATGGAATTGCAGCACTTTCCTCTTCCCCTGTTGTAACTTAAGGTCAGATGACAGGCTTGATGCAACGCCTTTATGCATAATTCATCTGTTGCAGTCATTTGTATGAGACAACGAATGCTATGAATATGCCATTACCTTGATTATAACTTCATCTGCAATGAAATATACCGCAGTGAGCATCGGCGTTATTCACCACGGCCTCCACACCGGAATCATTTTTATTATTCATTGGATTGAGTAAGCGTGCTACCGGGGTGATCCATAAAAGCTATCGTGTGAGGAAGTTTTTCCTATTTTTGCTGAGTAAGTGGCCAAGAGGCCTGTTTACGCATAATGGCCTGTATGTGTGTCTACAGGAGAGGCGGACAGGTTTGTGCCATTCCCAGAGTAAGGCCGGCCCGAGGCAGCTGTGCGAGGCAAGAAATACAGCCAGTCCCATCGGCTGAGGTCATTTCAGGGAGCCACACTAAAACAGATTTTCAGATCTGCTGCTCTGGCATGTGCATGCTATTAAGATGCAAAAACAGCCAGCCGCTATTATTTTTGTATTATTAAATCAAACACCCCTCCCCCACCATGTGGGACAACAATGTTATTGCCAATATAGGAATACATATACAATATAAACTGCAGTCCCAACATGCAAACTTTACAATATAGAAGATCAAATAAAAAACTGCAAATGCATGAGAAAGAAATATATCATAGCCTTCAAAAGTCTTTTGATTGGAATAGACGAATCCTGAAAAAAATATATCCACAAAAATATTAGTAAGCACAAGCGTTTTCAGCTTTGATAATAATAAGAAATGCTTCTTGAGCAGCAAGTCAGCAGAATGATTTCTGAAGGATCATGTGACACTGAAGACTGGAGTAATGACGCTGAAAATTCAGCTTTGCCATCACAGGAATAAACTAGATTTAAAATAATAATAAAATAAAATATAAAATAGTGATTTTAAATAGTAATAATATTTCTGAATATTACTGTTTATATATATATATATATATATATATATATTTTTTTTTTTGTATTTGAT
>NW_015627238.1:287927-298833 GCF_001515625.1 Sinocyclocheilus rhinocerous
ATATTTTTTTTTTTTGTATTTGATATTTTGATATATACATGCACAGAATTGCACAGAATTGCAAGGAGCAATAATGGGACCAATTAAACAGTTAAATCCAAGATGCCTCATATATTGATTCGAACAAACAACCTTCCTGTCACCAGTCCAGATCTTTAACCTCTGTACCATTACTCTAGCTTACTCATTACTCAGCATTATGATACTTAATATTGTTGAGTCTTGCATGATATATTGCTTGTGTGTCTCACTTCAGATAAAAGCATCGACTATATGACTAAATGTAAATACAATATTCAAAACGGTGGCGGGGCAATATGGCTGACCTTGAAAAAATAGCATATCAGTAAGACAAAGTAAGACCAGGCTAATGACTTGAGGCAAAACCATTTGAGAGTTACAACATGGAGATACAGTAAATGAATTTTGCCGTTTCCACCCAGTGTTTTGTTCCATGCGATATCCCAAAATTTGCATAAAAATAGGTGGATGGAAACATGGCTACTGATGCAAAACAAGTTAAGCATCAACAGGACAAAAACTGTCTAAGATATTCCCTGATTGTTGTGTTTTTCATGGACTCTTCTGAATTCCTTTGCACTTGGTAAAGGTGGCAACAATAAATAAATAAATAAATAAATGTGTACTAAAGATAATGTGAGCCAATTTTAGAGGAGAAAAATTTGTAGTAGAATACACAAGAGAGAAAAAAAGTTTGTTATTAGTCAATTAATACAACAGAAGTTGCAGAGGTTGAAAAAAATAAATAAAAATAAAACATTAACCATAACAAGAACAAGATTTATGAGATACATTGGCACTACAGAAAAGAAATATGCTGATTGGCATCATAATTTTCTATTGAGGTAGAGCTGCTATTTTTTATCATTAGCGGACATGTGCATTAAACATCCACTGGATAGAATTCCATTAATCTGCTTACGTTGCAGACTCCAGAATGCATGTGTATACATCAACGTCACTTTGAGCGGACAATATTTGCACCCATTTCCCCAATGATTTACACCAGCGAGAGCACGTTCGGAAGAAATTACCATCATATGATGTTTTATGTTGATACATTAGAAAACATGCAAAACATTTCTGGAAAAAAACACTGCTCTGCAGTGTCTGCTTTCACAATAAACTACATATGGAGAAAGGTGCTTAGGTTAGTTACTGTACATTAGACTTTAAAATGCAGCACCACCACATACTCAGGTAACAGACGATCAGCCCTGCTATTTTTTATCTTTAGCGCACGTGCATTAAACATCCATTGGATAGAATTCCATTAATCTGCTTACGTTGCAGACTCCAGAATGCATGTGTATACATCAACGTCACTTTGAGCGGACAATATTTGCACCCATTTCCCCAATGATTTACACCAGCGAGAGCACGTTCGGAAGAAATTACCATCATATGATGTTTTATGTTGATACATTAGAAAACATGCAAAACATTTCTGGAAAAAAACACTGCTCTGCAGTGTCTGCTTTCACAATAAACTACATATGGAGAAAGGTGCTTAGGTTAGTTACTGTACATTAGACTTTAAAATGCAGCACCACCACATACTCAGGTAACAGACGATCAGCCTCACGGGTGGCCGGGCTCCACAAATACTGTATTTACACTTCTGCTGCTCTCCATCTCATATTCTCCAGCAGTGCCGGTAATAAATTAACAGCTCAGAACTGGACCATTTCCTGTTCCCCTGAATCCCGACGCTGGGCTGAAAGGATTTCTCCCCTCGGCTGCCGCAGCCTGTGGCTTATTATGCTGTTATGAGTCCATTCAGAGAAAAACTCTACTGTTAAAGTAATTTAGCGGGATGGCTTGGCAGAGGTGAAAGGAAACAATACAGAATTGTGCACCAGTAGTACCACTGTGCATAACTCCACTTGGCCTGCTCCCTTCCTAATGTAACTCCACCAGCTTGAGTCCTCCGAGCTATTAGATAGAGCGCGCATTTCCCCACTCAACTCCTCACAGAATCTATAATGAGAGCACGGCTGTACGAGGAGATGCTGGCATTATAAATAAACTCGTGCACAAACAAACACGCACATATGAATGAGCATACTGTATATTGTTTCTGAAGAGACCAGCTTTCCTACTGCGGATGGGGCAAAACCAAACAGCGCTGCCAGGGAGTGCACCTGGCGTTCATTTCACCTTGTCACCACTGACATAAACCCACTATTATGGCCACCCACTTGGTCCCGAGAGCGTATGCACAAAGACTTTGTGGACTAATGCCCTGGTTTACTAAAGGTTTGCGTGAATAGAAACACATGCAAACTTGATTATGCGTGCAAAAAGCATTCATCTGTTAGAGGATTGCGTAAAAAAGCACATCTTGAAGGCCTTTTCTTGGTGGTGACGTCTTTGCAAATGAGTAAATTAGCACCTTAGAAGTGGCTCGTCAACCCTGAAAATGTCTCTGTTAGTAAAATTATACAACGAAAAGGCTTTTGGTAAAACAGACTCTGAGAATGGGGAAAAAATGAGTACAGATATTAAATTATTTATTGTGGGAAGTCGTATTCAGAATACATTTTATATTTAGAATCTATTTTGAACATGATGGACTCAACAATAAAACTGTCACTTGTAAGCTTTGGTTGTTTTGGTGTATTATAATAGCTGTTTAATTGCGATACACAATTACAAATTTACTTCAGTTTTTTTGTTGTTGATTTTTAAAAAACAGTGTGTTAAAACTAAAAAATATTTTAATTATTAATAAATCTTAAAATTATACATTTAAAAATGAAAAAATTATGAATTATATTTAATACAATGTTCTTATATTAGTGTTATTTTAGTATCACTTAGATACTAATAGTTTTTAATAACATTTTGTATCAGTGTTTAATTTTTATTTTGCTGTGTTTTTGTCAATTTTAGTAGTTTTTTATGCCTATATAGTTTTTATTCATTATTTCAGTTTCAGTTTTAGTTATTTTAGTACATCAAGATAAACTAAATTAAAATGAGAAATAGTTTATGGTCTATGGGGTAATGTCAACATATAAACAGCATTTTATTATTATTATTATTATTAATTACACATCAGAAAATAAAGTTCTCCATTTTACAATATCCCAATCAACCACTCATCACGCAGAGTATTCAGTAAATAGCTGGGGTTTCAAGTATGATAAGAGCATTCAGTCATGTAAACAGAGGTTAGTAACATTTAATAAAATGTTTTTAGTAATAATTAGCCACTGTATTATTGTGCTTATTCTTAGTTAATCATTGACAATACGTCCATGCACACACAATTAGATAAATCTGCTTCCTCTCCTTTGGATCTTTGCAAAGGGTCAAATAGCGCACAATGCCCCCTTTTGTTCAAAATTCTAGGCTTTATCCCCACTTTCATGGACACTACTTTATCCACTCTTTTCATCCATGTTGTTTGGCTCACTGCATTCATCTACTACAGCATACAGCTGTCATTGTGAACGTGGAGGATGTAGCCTTGGGTTTAAAAAAAGAGAACTTTCATTTTCCTGCACTTGGCACATTCACAAAAAAAAAAAAACATTACTATTGCTACGCACTGTAGATGCTTCCCAAGGCATAGGGTAAAAACAATTTAAGGAAATATTTAGTGAGCAGATACTAGATCTAAGTGGCTGTAATTTCAGTCAAATTACATTAGCACTGGACAATGTAATAGAGGAACACATTAGTGAAGGTATGAGTGGTATTTTATTCATCTTTGGCAGCCATCAACTCACTAGCTAATAGAGTTTAGAGTAAATTCCATTGCATTTATATTATAAGTAGCATTCCTCATGTGGTTTTCTGGGCAGTGTTGAGATATTCACTATCGACTAGAAGCCTAGTTGACCTCCAGCACGTATTTCTTCAAAACATGGAAAACGTTGATCTGCATGCATCACGGCCTTGACACTGCGTTACATTGTAAACACCTTTTCTCTAGCACATCTATAGAAAATCTGAAGTGCAGATTCTGCAGTGCATTTTGTTCTCTGTATAGTTTATCAATAATAATAACTATAAAGGTCAGGGAGTGTTTTAACACTGGGTGAGCTGTTACATAATCAGTTAGAACAATATAAAATGAGCTACAGGGATAAAATCAACATCCGTAAGGTGACCATAGAAGATGCCTCTATGAAAAATATAAAGAATTTAAAGGACAAAAATGTAAGAAAACAATATTTTATGTAAATATAATAAATAGAATTATAATTTGTGATCATATGAATTGCCAGGTTATTTTGTTTAATTTGATATACAAGCTACACAAGCTTTTAAAATGTTTATTTGAAAAATAAAAAAAAAAGACAAGATAAGCTCAATTGACAGAAATTGTTGTTGATCATCCCCAAAATAATATAGTTTTATTCCTCTATTTCTTAAAAAAATCTAGGTTACAGTGAGACACTTATGGATATATTTCTGTATAAAGCTATTTAAAGTTTTACTAATTTTATGAGAATGCTGAGAAACCATAAACTGACAGTAAAAATTATTTAAACCACTTTACAGCTCAAAAAAATAATCCTGAATTGGCTCCGCGCCTCACTTCGATTTTCACTTTTAGAAAACAAAAAACGCTATTGAATAAGCTTAACTTGTACTGAACCTGTAATGTTCCATTAAACACTTTCGTCTACTTACTAAACAAATTTGAACCTAATAAACATGGGATTTTATATCAAATTTTGAATATTGTGTAGAAACAATTTTCACTCAGAAGTTGCTAGTAAACAAATAATTGCATAATTCTACACACTGAAAAAATGGTGCAGAAATAATTTTCGCTCAGAAATTGCTAGTAAATTTTACAAACAATTACAAAAAAACAGCAAGTAACACACTAAATTAACATGACATTTTGAAGTAAAAACTGAAATAGTACATTCTATTTAAAAAAGTACTCCATGCAGTAATCTTTGCTATATTTACAACTTTGAAAAATTATATTTTTAGTTAAAGAATTGACAAGTAAAACATTATGTAAAATTTAGAAGTAGAAAAACTAAAGTAGCATTTTCTTATACAATTTTCTTCAATCACCTTTGTTATATTTACAACTTCAAAAATGAAACTTATTTTTATAGAAATTGACAAGTAAAACATTAAATTAAATGTAAAATTTAGAAGTAGAAAAACTGAAGTAGTATTTTCTGGTAAAATATTCTCCAATTATCTTTGTTATATTTACATCTTCGAGAAGTGAAACTTGAAATTTTGGAGTAGAAAGTAAATTTTATTTATTTATAACTCGGAAAAATCTTATACAGAAAAATCTATAGTGTAGCACAAAATGGTTACAGATGTTTAAATAAAACATCTCCCTACTGCATCAGCAACTCTCTTCCACTCTGAGGTTAAAACATCAATGTGCTTAGTGCACGGGTTGCTGTAATTTTCTCTTCCTCTTGATTTTGCAGTTTGTTAAGCACATACTATTGTGGTTGCAGGGGTCCGGAGGACTGGAGGGTGCACGTGTGTTTGCTTATTTTGGCCATGCTGAGGAACATATGCCCTGAGCCGCCCCACCGTCCTCAACTCCTCTCCACCATGCTCGACCACACGTTCTGTACACGTCTCCCCACTGAGGATTTCATGGCCAATTGAACTCTCCCACAACACATTACACTGGCCCAGCATGCCTCACACACGCACACACAAAGCAAACACACACGTGGAGCGTTACAACTGCTGGCAAAATCTCCCTTATTTGAGGGGGTGGTGATCGTGCACCTCCGTGGGGTGTGCAAAATATGTCATCAACACCACACCCACATGATAAAGAGAAAAGAGCTGTTACAAATATGGGTTTCAGAATTGTTGGTCCAGTTACATTTCAGTATCTTAATATGCTTTCTGATAATAATGCCACTTTTTGTCTGTGGCATTTGCTCTGTCCCAAAATCTAGTGTGCTGCTTAATAAGGCAGTAATTATGATTGGTCTTAAAGGAAATTTCAGGTTCAGTACAAGTTAAGCTCAGCTGACAGCACTTGTGACATAAAATTGGTTATTACAAAAATTACATTAGATTTGTCTTTCCTTTTCTTAAAAAAAAACAAAACACTGGCTTAAAATGAGGCACTTACAATGGAAGTGTATGGGGCCAATCTGCAAATATTAAAATACTCAAAGTTTCTGTAGTATACAATCAATCAATCAATCAATCAATCAGTTGTAAATAAAGCTAAGATTATTGGATTACTGATTCATTTCTACTTCAAAATTTCATGTTTAATTAAATGTTACTTGTTTCTTTGTGATCTTTTGTGAAATTTATAACAATTTCTTTCTTTTTTTCCAGTGTAATCACAACATGTAAACAATACATGTTCATATGATTTTAGTATGCAAAAAATCACTTTCTAACCATTTCCATGAAACGATTACCTTTGTTGCCATGACACGATAATGCCTAAAACCGTAAAACATCTGTAAAAAAGACGAGAAAATCGTACAAAAAAATACAAAAAAAATTACAAAATTCAACAGAAAAAAATGTAAGTGCAGTTAAAAATAATAAGCGTCATATTTCTGTTTTTATGTCCTCCAAAAATGGCCCAATTCATTTCCATTGTAAATTGTAAAATGAAGAATGAGTCAAATAATTTTTTGTGATAATCAACATTATGCCACAAATGCTGTTGATTGACTTCAAATTGTATTGAACTCAGAATATTTGTTTAAATTATCTTTTTTTTTTTTTTTCGAAAATTCTAAATTAGCACTTCATGTATTATTAGCAGAGAAAGCAATCCCACAATGCACTGCAACAAACTCATTAAAAAAACAAACAAACAAAACCATATGTTATCATTAATAGTTGTGCAATAGAAAATTGATTTACCCACCCAAAATGTGTGTTTGTCATCTATTTTCATGCCTGTTAGAGCATTTGCCATTAGCTTACCAACATGCTAATGACTAACGCTATTGAAATCAATTTCGAGTGAAGACTTATGAAGGTTTTATGAAACCTTAGAAGGGAGCTAACTATGTAGGCAGTAGGCAACAATGCAGTTCAGTAGGTTTTGGAACAGACTTTGTGTTGTGTTGTAGCATTTCCCATTTGTAAGTGGATTTGAATAACAGTCTAAATGTTCCGTTTAGTTGGTTTATGCAGCACATTTTCCCTGTGCTGATCGTGAGCTGTCCAAAACATTTTGTGATTATCATCAAACCAGCGAAAAACATTGCCATGAACTCTGAAAACAATCTGTGACCACACCGTTCCAACAACACAGTAGCTTTTCTATATGTAAATTTGTTTACAGAGATGTACCGTTTTCAGTATAACAATGTCAATCTTTTCTGTGCGTATTTTAAAATGGATTTAGGCAAATTTCAGTTGTCTTTCATTGCATTCGAGTGATTCTGTGGTGCGTGAAGCTGGAATGTTCACTGCTCCAAGGCCTCTTAACTAAGAGTGTATTTTTCGCACAGCACTGCAGTTTACAACAGGCTCCACGCTTGCACCATTAACTGGCTACTGTGCTCATTAGCTTGACAAAATAAGGGACCTTGACATTTTCCAGCCCACACAGTAATGTCTACGCCTCATAAACACACACACAAACAAACACAACACACACACCGCCGCCGCCACTTAATCTGGCCATCTTATTTCCGAGGGCAGTGGTCTGAGATTATAACGCTGGTATGAGGAACATTAAGGCTGTGAGTCAGAGAGACAGCAGATAAGAGAGTCGAGGGAGAGCAGTCATCCCTCATTCCCCAGATAGGGCTCTCATCGCCGGGTGACTTTTGCATGGCAGGTCTGGCACAGTCGTTTAAGCTCCTCTCCAATTAGCAGCATGCAAAGGGCACAGGAGCAAGCACTTTTTGATGCATTGTGTGCGGGCGCAGAGAGGGGCTTTGATAAATGTCTGAGGTAGATGAGGATTATTGCCTTTTAATGATCCTTTTAAGGGAGTCATTTCAACAAAACATAATTAAATTAATAAAACAAAACCTCCATTCTAGCACACTTAAAACCTCTGACTAAAGCCATTCACTAAAAATTAATTGCACCCGGTTTATTTGCATGTGCTGTCTGTGCTGTTGTAACATCTGATTCACTGTAAAGAAGCAATCTATCTATCTATCTATCTATCATTTATGGAACCTCATAAGCAACCGATATGTATTAACTTACATACACATAAACAAATTAACATTAATATTTAACACACACACACACACACTTTTAAAAACTATATATAACTTAATTTCTAAATTGTATATATACACACAGACAGACATACTGTATTATTACTATATAGTTAACTGTAACTATACATACTGACTTATTATCTATACATATACACAAATACACTTTTCATAATTATAAAGTATATTTTCTATCTATATTATGTATATATTGTTATATTAGGTATATTTTGTATATTATGTACTGTCAAAAATAACATGCAAACGTTTAAATTAATATAGTAAACTAAGATAAATACATCTAAATAAATGTGTTTATATATAATATATAGTTATAATCAGTTATACCCATATACCTTGTTATATTTGGGTGTATATTTTTTTACAAAAGTATATACACACACACACACACACACACACACACGTTTCCCACAGACTTGCACTCTATTTGTGGTGGTACTTCCCCCGTAGGAATTTACTGGAATTTATAACTTTGATACGATAAAAATATTGATATTCAATACCAGTTTTGATACTACAGGGAAAAAACTGCCACAACATAGAACATAGAAAATCTAGGGCATAGAATTTTATATTTTTATTGAAAGATTAAAAAAACAAGGCTAGAACATCACAATGAGGTATATTTTTGCATTAATGAAAATTATTCTTGAGGTGGTAAAACACTGGAGAAAAACGTCTCGGTTACGTATGGTAACCCTCGTTCCCTGAAGGAGGGAACGGAGACGTCACGTCGGATGACCGACGAAATTGGGATCTCGCTTAGAGAGACCAATCTACTTCGAGAGTAAACTAAACGAGCCAATGCACATTGGCATGCGATTATTGCATCCAGCTGCTATGGAAATTGCTCTTTCAGTGTGCTGAAGCGCACAGGGGAGATGGCCGTCTGCAACACACACAGGGGTAGTGCAGCCTGTTGTGTGCAACCCACTCGACACGGGAAACCACCACCGCTGAAGCGCCGTACCGCCAACACGAAGAGCTCTCCAAGAGCGCGCTGAACTCGTTCAGTCTTCTTCTCTCAGTAGAGTAGTCAGGAGCAGAACGATGTGATCGCTCGGCTCCTCAGCGAAAAGCTGAATATGCGCTGCATCTGCTGCCTACTTATACTCACGCTGTGATCAGCGGCAGCTGGATGCAATAATCGCATGCCAATGTGCATTGGCTCGTTTAGTTTACACTCGAAGTAGATTGGTCTCTCTAAGCGAGATCCCAATTTCGTCGGTCATCCGACGTGACGTCGAGAGTGACCGACTGAAAGGGAACTTATGGATTTGCATATAGTATGTTTACTTCAAATTGATTTAGATAGTGTCACGATTATGTTCAGTTTAGTTCAGTTCCTGTCATGTCGGTTATAAGCCCTCATTCGTTACCATGGTTTCTGATTAGTTAATCCTTGTCCAACTGTTCCTGTTTAGTTCCCTCATTTACCATGTGTGTACTTATCGTCCTGATTCTGTTCTATCCTTTGTCGGTTATTAGCTTATGTTATGTGTTGTACCAAATCAGTATTCAAAGTAAAGTCTGTTTGGAAGTATGCATCTTCGTTTGCTGTCCTCATTCCTCGACAACCCGTGACAGATAGAAGTATTATTTTTCTTATTTTTACCCAAAATAAGGTGAGCATTAAATAAGTACACTCATGCAATGAATGTTTCATTCATACTGGAAGCCGGAGGGCGCCCTTGCGCGGAAACTCCAAATATGCCTCACCGATGTAATAGAACATTCCAGGAAGTCCCTAATATGCACAAAGGCATCCAGCTACCGCTGTATCTCAATAAAAAGAAGATAGAAATGCAGTAACTAAGCAAAGACAATAAACACACGACCGTGGCAATAAAAGAATAAAGTTTACATAGCCTTGACTACAATATAGAAAACTATAAAATAAAGATTCTAAGAAGTCACTTCAATCACAAAAGGAAGCTATTTCAAACACTCGACTGACGTTATGAAGTGAGTTTGAAGTAAAAGTATGTTATTAAATGTGTATTTTGTTGGACATCCAGTTTTATAAATGTTCTCATTACACTGCGGTGTAAGTGAACATGTATTGAGAAACACCCCCCCATGTTTTAATATACAGTGGTGGCCAAAATTGTTAAAACATCTAACAGCTCTGAAATTACAGCAGCACATCTCTCTGGCATTGTGTCAAAATATTTCCTGAAAACTTCAACACTAATGTTATCCCATGCCTTCTGCAACTCGAGCCAAAGGCTTTCCTTTGAATGTACAATAGATCTGTCCAGTTTATTTTCCAATTCGCCCCAAATTTGCTCGATAAGTTTGAGGTCCATACTTTGAGGGGGCCAGTCCATCATTTTCAGTGTTCCAACAGATTCCTTCCATCGCAGGTAGTTCCGGGTATTGTAATTGTATTGTTTTATGGGTATTGTAATGGCCAATTCAACAAAAACAATTGACACCTCTTAAATATGCCAAGTGTTCTAACAATTTTGGCCACCACTGTACACACTCACACAATTAATTAGTTATGAAAAAATAATGCGATTAAAATATTTTTTATATTTTAAAAATAATATTTTTGGGGACAGTGCCCCCGGACCTGTACATCATCTTACATTTCATATAGTTGACTGTTGACAAATATGATGCAGGGCAACAACTCTATAAATGCAGTTATGCCCTAAAATTCAAGATATTGGGGCAAAAAATGCCCT
>NW_015627238.1:302900-305876 GCF_001515625.1 Sinocyclocheilus rhinocerous
CATGCCTTCTGCAACTCAAGCCAAAGGCTTTCCTTTGAATGTACAATAGATCTGTCCAGTTTATTTTCCAATTCGCCCCAAATTTGCTCGATAAGTTTGAGGTCCATACTTTGAGGGGGCCAGTCCATCATTTTCAGTGTTCCAACAGATTCCTTCCATCGCAGGTAGTTCCGGGTATTGTAATTGTATTGTTTTATGGGTATTGTAATGGCCAATTCAACAAAAACAATTGACACCTCTTAAATATGCCAAGTGTTCTAACAATTTTGGCCACCACTGTACACACTCACACAATTAATTAGTTATGAAAAAATAATGCGATTAAAATATTTTTTATATTTTAAAAATAATATTTTTGGGGCCAGTGCCCCCGGACCTGTACATCATCTTACATTTCATATAGTTGACTGTTGACAAATATGATGCAGGGCAACAACTCTATAAATGCAGTTATGCCCTAAAATTCAAGATATTGGTGCAAAAAATGCCCTTGTATGAGTTTTTGTCTCATATATCATACGATAACACACGAGCAGGGAGAGCAATATCACACGAGAGCTGATTTTGTCCCAAATATCCAAGTTTAATTGTGATTTCCAACAGTTCAGTAAATAAGAAGTTGATATTGTGTTATATTTTAAACACAATATTATGTGTTTTTGCTCAATTTTGCAGAGAAAATATTACCTTTAAAGCCACAGCAAAACTGTTGTCTCCAAGCAACACAGCGGTGTTTAGTTTCTGAATAATCCCACGTTTTGAACGAAACGTGTGAACCAGTGATTCACTGAGTCAGTGAGTCATTCATAAAGAGAACCGTTCACTGAATTCCTGAATGAATCAGTCGTTTGAACGAATCGAATGACGATATTTACCGCCACCTGCTGGCAGATTTAGTTTCTTATTTAGAGTATCATTTCATTAATAATAATAATACAAATAAAAACATTATAGGTAACGACCGCACCCAGAAACGCAAGGGGTGAAACGGCATCCTTATAAGGACGATCCGTCGACTTTATAAAGACGCACCCATGTAGCTCTTTTAGAGAAATTTGCTCTTTTTATTATGTTCCATAGTTTATGCTAGGTCGTTGTAGCCTAAATGTTTATGTGTAATACATTTTATGTCGAATCAAATAAAACATTTTTGTGTATATGCTTAATTTGTTCTTTAGCAAGTCAGCATCAGTCAGCATCATTAGAATCATTACTTTGTGTGCCACGTTGACTTGTTGCCTACTCAAAAAGTTTAAAATCAGTCATTTATCAGGTTTCATGACAGTTAGGGTGCTCCCTTAGAAGGCATCTCCCTATGTAGGCACTAGGCAATTCACTAAACTTTGGAACAGAGCTCTTGTCTAGAAGGTCCAATACCCGCCTGGGTTGCAAATAACCAAAGTGCTATTGGAAAATTAGCAATTCAAATCCGGAAGCCTGAGCTATCCTGCTCTTCACGTAGGTCAGAGTTTAGCACTCCGTTTCCTGCTTGCCTGAGCTTTGACAGGTGATAAGAGAGGAGCGTACAGAAGAAGACAGGCCGATTACAAGGCCGGAGTCACGCCAACCACATCCTGACAATGGCGCAAAAATAAGCCACTCAGATCGAGCGAGGGAAGGAGAAGGAATAAGATAGGCAGGTAGCACAGCAAGAGCTCTGTCCATCTTGAGATGGATGAAAAGAGAAGTGTGACTGTCCTTGCAGCTCTCCAATAAAGCAGCTCACCCTAAAACCGGCTCAGTGTGTGCAGACAAGTGGGGGAGCGGCTGATGAAATCGACCATAAACAAGCCTAAACCAGCAGGCCTCTGCACACCAGCAGTATGAGATAGCGACAAACATACTGAAAGAGGTATATACTGCACACACACAAAACACACTCTATATTCTCAGCCACACCGTTCTGCAGCAGATCTTTGGGCGGCGTGCTGGGGTGCTCAACAATTCCATAATAACGGATACATTTATGAGATTGATTTCTTTGAAGGCACTTTGTTAGTTCGGACACCTGGGAATGGCATTTTGTATGTTTCATTGTGCCCCTCTGACATATTTATACGCAGCTGTGATCGTATTAATGGGAGCACATAATTCTTCATAGGGCCAGTATTTGCTCGGTGAGTGGACTGAGAAATGGACTCACAGACGCCTCAACCACCGTGTATTCAAGGTAGAGGATGCAAATCACTATTAGCTGTGTCCAAAAACTGAGACAAGCTACCTAAGCAGTATGCGGAAGTAGACACATTTGAAGTCACATAAAGGTCAAAAATGAAATAAAATGGTAAAACTTTAGTGTAGGGACCAATTCTCACTTTCAACTAGTTGCTTATTATTATCATATTGGCTGTTTATTAGTACTTATAAAGCACACATTATACATCCCTAACCCTACCTAATACCTGAACTTAACAACTCCCTTACTAATTATTAATAAGCAGCAAATTAGGAGTTTATTGAGGCAAAAGTCATAGTTAATGGTTTGTTAATAGTGAGAATTGGACCTTAAAGTAGAGTGTGACAAATAAAATAAAATAAAATAAAATAAAATGCACAATAAAGAAAAACGAGTATCAACAATAAAGAACCGGAAACATATACATTTAAAAAATGTAATTTAAACATATATACCAAGTTCTTAGAAATTAACTATTTTATTCGTGTTAGTTTCATATGGCTTTGAAATACTTCTATACTATTTTCAAGAAATGTTTCAGTTTAATGAAGGCAAAATGCCATAAATTGCCATATGGTGTAACCATCAAGTAAAAAGTAATATATTTTTCATACACCTTGAACATATGTGAGCATACACATCTTAATTATTATTTTCAAACACCTTTTTAGCATTGTCAGACTCTGTTCCATGTTTTGTGTGTGTCTTGCTCCCCATGTGCCTTCCGATGCCCATATTTGGTTTGTTTCCTGTTCCTGTCCTGTTTTAGTTGATTTCTTCCTAGGTGTTTCCCATGTTTA